>NW_026862106.1:0-109637 GCF_026571515.1 Ruditapes philippinarum | reverse complement strand
CTTCTGACCTATTCACAATGGAAAAGTGCTTATTTTTTCGAAATCTTAAAAATAAAATCGCAATCAAAACAAAATTCCTGATGAATTGACCCAAGTTATTCCAATATCTAATGGAATGATGTTCTCAACCATTTGGTTTTTGATTTTTCTTGGATTTTATTATTTAGTAGGCTTCAGTTGTTACTGAATACAATTACAATAAAATTAGAATGTACAATGCCAAAGAGTCAAAATGGAGGATACAAAAAGTTCATTTTATGGTGTTTTAACGTACTTTTTGCCAAAAATGGCTAGAAAAAGACCTGAAATCTGATTTCCTACCTTTAATCATTGTAAAAGAGCAAAATGCTGTTCAGCGTTCATTTTTCAATAGAGCAGTTACAAGTATTTGCAAAACTGTTTAAATATTTATACAATGTATTCATTTCAGATATCATTATTTGACTTCCATGAAACATAAATTCTATTCAAATAGTTATTAAAAATGTACATACGTCACAACATCACAGTTTTTGTGATCAATGACCAAAGGTATTCGTTGCCTTGTAAAATGATGTATGGCTTACAAAAATGTAATATTGACGCACACTGTGTAATGAACATATTTCTAAATGTTGGTGTGACATATAATGCACACTGTGTATAGAACATATTTCTGAATTTTGGTGTCACATATAATGCACACTGTGTAATGAACATATTTCTAAATGTTGGTGTGACATATAATGCACACTGTGTATAGAACATATTTCTGAATTTTGGTGTGACACATAATGCACACTGTGTAATGAACATATTTCTGAATGTTAGTGTGACATATAATGCACACTGTGTTATAGAACATATTGTCTGAATTTTGGTGTGACATATAATGCACACTAGTGTGTTAATGAAACATATTTCTGAATGTTAGTGTGACATATAATGCACACACTGTGTATTGAACATATTTCTGAATTTTGGTGTGACATATAATGCACACTGTGGTATAGAACATATTTCTAAATGTTGGTGTCACATATAATGCACACTGTGTAATGAACATATTTCTGAATTTTGGTGTGACATATAATGCACACTGTGTAATGAACATATTTCTAAATGTTGGTGTCACATATAATGCACACTGTGTATAGAACATATTTCTGAATTTTGGTGTGACATATAATATACACTGTGTAATGAACATATTTCTGAATGTTGGTGTGACATATAATGCACACTGTGTATAGAACATATTTCTGAATGTTGGTGTGACATATAATGCACACTGTGTAATGAACATATTTCTGAATTTTGGTGTGACATATAATGCACACTGTGTATAGAACATATTTCAGAATGTTGGTGTGACATATAATGCACACTGTGTAATGAACATATTTCTGAATGTTGGTGTGACATATAATGCACACTGTGTATAGAACATATTTCTGAATTTTGGTGTGACATACAATGCACACTGTGTATAGAACAAATTTCTTAATGTTGATGTCACATATAATGCACACTGTGTAATGAACATATTTCTGAATTTTGGTGTGACATACAATGCACACTGTGTATAGAACATATTTCTGAATTTTGGTGTGACATACAATGCACACTGTGTATAGAACAAATTTCTTAATGTTGATGTTCCACATATAATGCACACTGTGTAATTGAACATATTTCTGAATTTTGGTGTGACATACAGATGCACACTGTGTAATAGAACCATATTCTGAATTTTAGGTGTGACATACAATGCACTACTGTGTAGTATAAGAACAAATTTCTTAAATGTTGATGTCACATATAATGCACACTGTGCTGTAATGAACATATTTCTGAATTTTTGGTGTGACATAGCAATGCACCACTGTGTATAGAACATTATTTCTGAATTTTGGTGTGACATACAATGCACACTGTGTATAGAACAAATTTCTTAATGTTGATGTCACATATAATGCACACTGTGTAATGAACATTTTTCTGGATGTTGGTGTGACATATAATGAGACATTAAATAAACACTGAGTACATGTGTAATGCAAATAAGAAACAGTGTGTATAGAACTATAAAATGAACAGTATGAACATTGGTGTGACAATTAATATTGTGATAAGAACATACCTATGAAAGTGGGTGTGACAAGAAACAGTGTGCAAAGAACATACCTATGAAAGTGGGTAAGTCAATTAAAAATGTGTTAAGAACATACCTATGAAAGTGAGTGTGACAATTAACAGTAGATTAAGAACATACCTATGAAAAAGGGTGTGAGAATTAACAGTGTGTAAAGAACATACCTACTACCTATGAAAATGGATGTGACAATAAAAATGTGTAAAGAACATACCTATGAAAGTGGGTGTGAACATATGTGAAATAAACAATGCGTAAATAACATACCTATGAAAGTGGGTATGAATGTTAACAGTGGGTTAAGAACATACCTATGAAAGTGGGTGTTACAATTAAACAGTGTTAAAGAACATACCTATGAAAAGCAGAGTGTGAATATACTTCAATTGTAAAAAACAACCTATAAAGTGGTTTTGGACACTGTGAAACGATCATTAATCCTTTCTGCGGACAACATCTTCAATACTTCACAGAAATTAAACACCCACCGTAATGAGGACAGAAAAAAAATTTACTCATACCAATCAAGTTTGTTATTTTGTAGGTATTTATAATATAGAATTTTATGTAAAAACATTCATTAAGGACACAGACACTGTTTTGGTACTTTTTCAGCCTTTGCAAGCTTATAGAAAAAAATCCATAATTCTTTTTATTATTTTCGTAGGGGAAGAATCTGAGACCCCAAACTTTTTTCACTTTAAAAAACATTAATTACTCAAAAAAACCCAAAAAAGCACTGTGTGGCATTTATAATAGGGGAATGGAGTCTAAGAAAACATTGCCCCACCAGTTGTTTTTACCTCGGGAACCCAAAAACTGATTTTTAAAACCAAAATAATAAGGCCGGGCCACCCCCTTTTTATACCCATCCCAGTACAATTTTGGGTAGTCAAATTTTTTGTTTTATGCTAATGAAATTTTTTTGAATTTTTAAAGGGGAACTGCTCCAAATTCAAAGCTTAATTGGCAAATTTTTTAAAAAAAATTTTGGGCGGGTTTTAAGAAATTTAAAACTAGATCTCATTAGTTTTAAAACCATTTTATATCAATTCATTTAAATAAGGACAAATTTTTTAATTTTAATTTAAAAATATGACAAACTTAGAATAATAAATTGTATCAATTTTAATACACTTTCCAAAATTACAATTAGTTTACCATTGCTATTTAAAAAGAATGATCAAAAACAACATGTAACAATTTTTGACAAAAAAAAATCATAAATTATTGCTAATGACAAGTAAAAGAAATAAATCTTGTACAAGAGTAAATTATCTGTTTATATAACATATTATGGAGTATTTTTCATAGAATAATGTTACAAATTTATAGCATTTCATTACAGTATTGATCTCTTTTTTTTGGGGAAAACTTTTTTTTATTTTCCCATTTTCTTAAATAAAAACAAAAAAGGGGGGGGCCATGAAAAACTCCCCCCTTTTAAACCCATCAATGGCGAGATCCTTGCAAAACAATGACCTTTTGTGAAGAAATAAAAAAAAAATATTTTCACTAAATCAAGTTCCCAAAAAAATAATGGGATTTAATCCTCAAATGTTGCCAAACTTACACAAAACTGTTTGAAATTTAATGAACATTAATGATGTTTACAAAAACCTTCCCAAAACCCTTTTCCTTAAATTATAACTATTCATTTAAAACAGGGTTTCCCAAAGATCATTGGCTAATTTTTTTAATTTAAAATTTTTTTGTGTCTTTTAAATTTCTTTTTAACCTTATTAAAAAAGGACTTGTCAAATTTAAATTTTTTTGAAGCTGTCAATTCATAAAAGATAAAATTTTGGTCAGCTTAAAATTTACTGAGCCGGGTTCGGGACTGCAGGGGAAAAAACCAAGTGTGCATTAAGTTAAAATTTTTTTTAATTTGTTTTTCAAAGATTTAATAAAAGTTGAAATTTTTCCCTTTAAAAAGGTTTATTAAAAGGTTTGCCCTGATTTTTAAATATCTTTAAACTTTATAATAATTTTTTAACACCCCATTTTAAAAATTTTTATTTTTTGATATTTAAACCCCATTTAGCCTTACCCCAAAAGTCATTCTTTAAAATTGATTTTAATTAAAGGACATAAAATTTTAAAAATCATTTCCTTTTAAAATATAAATCTAAATGTTTTTTGATGTCTTAACTGGTTCCTGTTTTAAACTAAGATTTCCAATTTTACTCTCTGTTTTTTAAAAGGAAGTTTCCCACGGGACAAAAAAAAAAAAAAAATTTAAAACCCCATTCTAATTTTAAAATTTAAATTTAAAAAGCATTTAAAAAAATGGAAAGGTTTAATTTTAAAGAAATATGTTCAGAATTTAAAATTTTAAAAATAAATTAATTGGTTAAGGGCTTTGTCAAAATTTTTTCAATTTTTGGGTTACATTTTTTTATTTTGCCCCAAAAAAAAATTGATGTTCGGGAAAAAAGGGGGGAGAAAGAATAAACTAAAAGTTTGCAAAAAAAGTTATTGGTCCAGACAAAAAAATAAAAATGGAAAAAAAATATATGGGAAAAATGTTTGGGTCCTGTCATTAAAAAAAAAATTGAGTGGAGTCCCTTTAAGGATAAATAGTCCAGCAAATACTTTTATAACAATATCAAATTTTTTCAGTTTTTTTTTCAGGATTTTTAGACAAATGAAATTTGGTTTATACAAATTTTTTTTATTTTTCGATTGTGTGGAAAGCAAAAGTTATAGAACATTTTGAACCCAAAACGATGAGAAATAGTGAAAAAGTTCTTGCTCAGAAAAAAACTTGCCCCTGAGGGTTTAAACCCCATGCCTAGCATCATAAGTTTACTACCAAGGTTAACCACTAGGCCATACGGCCACAAATGAATTTTAAAGAGATACCTTAGGTAAAAGGGCCATGACAGCCCTTTTATCACTCACCTAGTTCAAGCCTATTACAATGTTTAATTCCAAAAAATGCGGGAAATTCAGCATGAAATCCATATTGGAAATTTCAAAAAGGGGGGAACCCATTCAAAATACCTATCATTAACAATATATCTGTCAAAATTTCCCATACATAAAGAAACACATAAATTATTGATAGCATCAGTGACCTTGACCTAGTCAGTCATTACCCACAGTGACACTAAATGATACTTACATTACATGATGTTACAGAAAGTTATTTTTCTGCTATGCATCTTAAGTACATGTATAATTAATCAGTATAATGGACAGCAGCTAAAATTTTGTTTCTCATTATTCTCAATATTTTTAAAATCAACAAAAAAATTTAAATATTTCATTTAAAAATCATTTTTTCCCCCTTTACCTACTGACTCTGTTAAAGAAACCTGTTTTAAAAAAATTTTGACAATATAACAGTATAAGCCGGATGTGCGGTTGTTCGTTAAAAACCCTTTTTACTAGGGCAAAGGTTATTTACAATATGGCAAGGGTTATTCACTTTTGTTTCCTCCAGCAGTTCAAGACAAATGGGTAAAGTTTATATTATAATAAAAAATGTTAATCATATTTCTACATTACTTAGACTAGGGTATTTTCATAAAACATCAACATCTTTGTCAATGGACATCAATATTAACATGTGGTAGGTCCATACAAGTATTGATATGATGTGTAAAAAATAACTACAAATAAGGAGCTTTAAATTAATCAGCTTGTGTGTCACATATGTTTATAAAAGAAAATTTGCTTGATTGATGTAATAAGTTATAACTTCAATATTTACACACTACTAAGTACTAATATATTGTGTATGGCAAAAATGCTGAACTTATTTTAACAGCTGTAAAAAAAGATTATAATTTAGTTCAATGTAGATTTTCACCTCTCTCATATATATATATACTATTCTAATTAAAATTTCAAAATGGTTGTAATTAGTAAAACATCTGGTCCAGGTTAATGTCAAATTAGAATGAAGTGCCTTTTAATGTGTCAGCATTTTTCAGAACATGCCATAGTGATAACATAATTAATTCAGTCAGGTTTTGCAAAAAATATAATGCATGCAAAATGTTGATTTGATCATGAATATTTAATTATTTCTTTTAATTATATCATATTTTTGTTAAGTTTAATTTTTGAAAGTGAGCTAGGTGTGCCTTTGAAACGTCAATAACACTTCCTTTAAAAAAAAGTTAATATGATATTGAGAAATCATTAATTAATGACAATATGTAATATCATAGACATGGGTCCTGTTTATACAGAAACAGATGCACTTTACTGGTATGTTTTATTGACATGCCCCAAAAAATGGGAAAAATTAAAAAGGATGGGGGTTTGGAATTTTTAATGATGGAAAAAAAAGTTTGGCGATTTTGAGGGAAATTTAGCCCCCAATACAAGAAGATAGTCAATTTTGAAAGTAAAAAACTAATGACTGGGGAAAAAAAATTGCATGTAAAAAATTGCCAATCAACATTAGGGTTTCAATAACAAAAATTAGATATCTATTTCTATGCAAAGGTTAAAACGCATTAATCCCCAGTACTTTAACAACATGTTGACAAGGTTCCAATAAATAAACATGACTGTGTGAAGTTTAAAGCTCGATCGTTTTTTTTTAAAATCCCCGGTTTACATTTAAAAAGTATAAAAATATATCACTTTTTTAAAAGGGAATGGGTGCAAAATTATAAAAATTCCCATTTTTATCACAAGTAGATTCATGAATTGTTGTATGGATGGATTGAAGGCCAAACAAAAATAACATAACTGCTTTCGATGGGAAATAAAAAGAAAGCCCTTATCACATACACTGTGTCAATGATTTCTCTAGAAATTTCATGTAAAACCTAAAATTAAGCTGAATAATTCATGCGATTTTCTTGTTATAGACAAGTACAAGAGCATCTCAGATGTATTTGTGAGGCCTTTGTGACTCCCAAAAGACAGATTATACAGGAAATTATCCCCTTCAAATTGTTACAACATCACCACAGTAATAAATTTTATGTGACAATTTGTACTTCAATTACTCTCAGGAAACCTGAGATGTAGCTATAGGGGACATGAATATTCCTGATTGTAGCCTCAGCACTGTTCACTAAATATTCAAAGAAATCATGAAATGGAGCACTGTGTAGACCACATCTACATCCTAACAGTGATCATAAACAAGAGCTGTCCGTAAGACAGCGCGCTCGACTTTTTTATTGCTTGCCAATAAAAAAAGTTTTTGCAGTAAAAGGCAATACAAGAATCTCTGTATTTTTAAAGTGAACAATGGCCATGAGCATTAAGATAGTTAGTGAAGAATTATTTTCGAATTGTGTGATCCCCTTGAATAGCAAATTACAGCAATGTTTATATGACAGCATATTGACAAAATATGGTAAAGTGAAAAAGTGGATAGGAATGAATTTTTTTAGATTTTTTAAGTTTTTTAGGCTTGCCTATATACAAAACATTGACATTTAAGGGGCCATAATTCAAATAAAATCTTTGACAAATTACCTTCTCCTGACCATGTTTGGGAATCATGATTGTAAACCAAGTATTCCAACTTTCAAAATTAATATCTCAAACAGTTCAGTCAAAAAGTGGACTGGTACTAAAAACTTAACCAAGATTCTAAGTCGATAAAGGCCTTAATTTTTAAAAAAACAAATCCTTGACAGAGTTACCTTCTCTTGCGTACAGATGGGGGTAATGATGTGAAATAGCATTAAAAGTTTCAAAAGCAATATCTCAAAGGGTTAAGGCAAAAGTGGATTTTACCCATATTCAAATGTATTTTCTAAAGTCAAAAAGGGGCATAATTCTGTCAAAAACCTTTACAGAGTTATGTCCTCTTGTCTGTTGATGAAGGTCGTGATGGTAAACAAAGTATGGTCAGTTTCAAAGCAATACCTCCAAATGGTTTTGAAATAAAGTGAGGTGGTACAAAAAACTTAACAAGCTCAATACACTTTCTAAGTCAAAAAAGGGCCATAATTCTGTCAAAAACCTTGACAGAGTTATGTACTCTTGTTGTAGATGGAGGTTATGATGGTGAACAAGTATGGTAAGTTTCAAAGCCATACTTGTAATACTTCTGAAATAAAGTGGGGTGGTACGAAAAACTTAACCAAGGTGTGACGCCAACGCCGACGCCGGGGCGAGTAGGATAGCTCCCCTTTTCATAGAAAAGTCGAGCTAAAAAAGGTGAATTGTATAAGCTTGTAATATATGATACAGTGAATTCAATACCCATTGAATTAAATAAAATTTGGTAGTGCGAACAGACAGATGGACAGGCAGCTGGACCTGCTAAAAATTTGGTATTTAAGTCGCTAGTCTTTTGTTCTCTCTTTTGTACTTAAGCCACATAAGAGAAAGAGTAGCCACATAAAAGCTTAAGAGAAAGAGTAGCCACATAAGAGCTTAAGAGGAAAGAGTAGCCCACTTAAAAACCTAGAAGAAAAGTACCAATAAGAGCTAAGAGAAAGTAGCCAACATAAGAGGCTTAAGAGAAAGAGTAGGGCCACATTAAGTGCTTTTGAGAAAGCGAGGTAAGCCACATAAGAGTTAAGAGAAAGAGTTAGCCACATAAAAAACCTTAGAAAAGAGTAAGCCACATAAGAGCTTAAAGAAAAAGAGTAGCCACATAAGAGCTTTAGAGAAAGAGTAGCCACATAAGAGCTTAAGAGAAAGAGTAGCCACATAAGAGCTTAAGAGAAAGAGTAGCCACATAAGAGCTTAAGAGAAAGAGTAGCCACATAAGAGCTTAAGAGAAAGACGTAAGCCACATAAGAGCTTTAGAGAAAGAGTAGCCACATAAGAGCTTAAGAGAAGAGTAGCCACATAAGAGCATTTAAGAGGAAAGAGTAAGCCACATAAGACGCTAGAGACAAGAGTAAGCCACCATTAAGAGCCTTAGAGAAAGAGTAGCCACATAAAGACTAAAGCGAAGAGGTAGCCGACATAACAGCTTAGAGAAAGAGAGGCCACAGAAGAGAGCTTAAGAGACAAGAGTAGCCACATACAGAGCTACTTAATGAATAGCCATCAAAGGAAATCTTACGTGTTACCTTTTGTTCCCAACAGCCCCCTAAGGAATTGTATGTGTACAAATTTTGGAACATAATTATAGCAATAAACAAATACATTTACCCTTCAGGTCAGGTCAATTTTTTAAGTTCAAGTTCAGTCTGGTCTACTTGATGGTCCTGTGTTCAAGTATGAATACAATCTGATGAGAAATAAAAGAAAATAATGGTTAAAGTTTTCAGGCGGTTATGGCAATGGGCACAGACTGTAGCTATACCTCATAAAATATTTTCATCTCAAATTTATTGTTTGAAAATTCCAGCGAAAAAATTAAAAACTGTGTGACAAAATAAGCATTAAGCTTCTGGGGCATACTTGGCCTTTGAACAATTAAACACAAAATAAGAGGGAAAAGGTAAAAATGTCAAATAATCAACTTTATATTAAGTAGTAACATAACATCACTTCAACCCAAAATATTGTCTATGAGTGCCAAGTAATTTACAATCAGAAATAAACCATAATGTATAAGGTACATTTGATCAAAACACATATAATTAGCGAAAACCCCCTTTTAATCTGTTCACACTTAGTAACAATATGACACTAGTTATATTACTATGTTGATCATGTTGAGCATAAATGTTTATTATACACTAATTGTAACTATTTTTTTTTATAAAAAAAATACACGATTTCTGAATATTGTTTTTTCTTTTTTTTTTGTGTTTTATGCACTATTTAATACTGAGTTTTTACGTTTACTATTATTTTAAGAAAATTAATTGTCATAATGACCGACGATTATAAGTCAAAACTTATCTGGAAAAAGTCAGTAAATTATGGTTAATCTTTCAATATATAATATTGTTTATTCTTAAACCATATACATGTACATTTGTATTTTTCTTTATCATTTTTTAAATTATCAATCAATTGAATAATTCATAAAATCTGATTTGTAACTTTGAATAATTCCTCGGCATCTTTACTAAACACGAATAACAAATGTAAATAAATTGTTTCAAAGTTGATAGTGTCATATTAATGCCATAAAAATGTACATTTTTCTCAATTATTGTACACATTATTGTTTTTATCTCATATAGATAAAATAAAACATGCGATTTGTGTTGTTGGTTTTATTTTTTCGAATTGTATGTTATTTATAATAATAATAATCAATAAATTTGAGAGTTGATCAGTGTTTATTAATCATTGTAACCAAACTAAGTGGACAAAATTCATTTTTTGAAAAAAAGCTTATTTATCTGTAAAATATTAATAATTTGTTCTGTTCTGTAACGATATCAAACATCTACTCCAAAACCGGGAGAGACCGGACAATAACGTGTGGTAACTATTCGCCGGTCGTCAAAAATAGACCAGGAGAGACCGGGAATTACCGACAGGAGTACATCCCTCTATAAATAGATTTTCGAAATATTTAGGTCATCAACTCATCATTCTATTTACAGCTTTCGGAATAACATACCATAATTACCCACTGTGTACTACAAATGATAAATAAAAATACCCGAATAGCGCGATTTATTGACGGAAAAGGTTATTTAATTTGAAAATGTTTGCATTGCGAAATTCTCAGTTCGCTATTCATTATACATATTGCGACTAATTAATAATCAAGCACCCTCATACCGATCGGAATGATCGGCTTTTATTATGAACAACTATAAAAGGCTCGAGAAGTTGCTGTCGCCCTTTCACAAAATCTGATTTCATTACATAAAAGGCGCCGCGCTTCGGCGAGGACGCCAATAAATAAATGACTTAATGTCATAAAAATAGCACAGTAACTAGAAATACTCTGATACTAGTTGTTGGCTATAGCAACTAAGTTTAATATAATTTTATTATGTTTAAAGTTTTTAGTATTGCATTTTTGCATTGTTAATACTTTTGAAATGTTGAAAGTTATGACTGTAACTTTGTACATCATACACGTATCAGCATAAGGCAGATTCTTAGTAGAAACCACTAGTATTTTGTAATTTAGATGGACAGAGTCTTAGCATAAAAGAAGTGAGGTGGAATTTGCATTTAAAAGACCTGAATTAAGGGGGATGACGGTAAATCTATATGCCCCACTCCCTAAGTCGGTGCATTAAAACAGCTTGTAATCATATCACTGAAATAGCCTGACCCACAAAATATGGAAGAAACTAACAACATTTAATAAATAATTTTTTTTTTAACCAATATTAACCAAATTCAAATGGTCTAGCCTATCAATTTAAGGCTAACAAGATGAAAATTTTTCAGCCAAAAGTATAAAGCCTGCATTTCAAGACTTAACCATTATATAAAGATTATGGGAAAAAACTTAATTTTTACCATTTATATATACTATATTACAAAAAGATTTCATTAGGTGTAATAATATAGCTCCATACCCTTAAATTGATAAATACATGTACATGTATATACATTAAATTACACTTAAAGCAAACCAGAAATGATCAGCCTATGCCACTAGTATAGAGCCAGGCCAAACAGCACATCTGCGTAGTCCAACCACGCTCAATACATGTATTCTATAATTGGCTGACTTAACACAATTTTCATTTTCATATCGGACAATTCCAAAAATGAAAGCTGGAAAAGTCCAAATCAGAAATTCAGCATATTAATGATTTTAAGCAAGTTTTTACAATATGATTTTTTAAAATTTATTTTAACTTTATAGGTATATGTACATGTCCTTATCTACATCTACATGTACATCATACATGTGAACTCTCCCACTTTTAGAAGTAAACTACCACTTTCTGCAGCCATATTTTCACAGATTTTTCTTAAAATAAGGTCTTTGTTTATTGCTAATTCTAAAATCTCCCTCTTTTGTAAGAAAAATCTCCTTAATCATCAAAAAAAGTTCACATGTATGATCTACATCCATCTGAATTTAAAAGTACTCTTACTTTACTGCAGTTACACATTCAAAATGTAAATGTAAACAAGAGGCAAAATGTAAACAAAAAGCAAAATGTAAAGAAGAGGCAAAATGTAAACAAAAAACAAAATGTAAACAAAAAGCAAAATGTAAACAAGAGAAAAACAAGGTAGTTGGATAATATTGCTTGTCTGAAAAATAAAGAGAAAAAGTAGAGAGTAAGATGCCATGGGTCTAGTCATTTTGAGTGTACATATTTTATATATTGCTATAAAATATATCCAGTAAGTCTAAACGTTAATTGTAAATTATGAAAATTTACAGATTTGCTTTTTAACCTTGAATATACTTTTTTCACTTTAAAGAGATGTTGTGTAATAATTCAAGTGGAAAAATATTTAACTAAATAGATTTTTTTGCTCAGGTATCATATTATAGACATGTGTATGTATGTAAAGTGTGAGATATTTATAAGTTATGTGACCTAAATATAATAATATTTGACATGTTTCTAAAATCTAAATGTAGTGCAGGGGTTACTTATCTCTTCTGCATGATGACAACTGATGATTTATATCTATATATGACTTACATGTAACAGTGTATGCGTCATAACTCATATATAATTCTATATATAAACACTGGACAAATTTAAGCAAAGAAATAATTTCTTAATAATAAAAACTTAGATAAAATACTATGTCTGTACTAAGTTTACATGTTAACTTCCTCTGTAACATGAAACAACAACACTGTATGTCACATGAAACAACACCTCTGCATGTCACATGAATAAACACCTCTGTATGTCACATGTATGAAACAACACCACTGTATGTTACATGAAACAACACCTCAGTATGCCACATGAATAAACATCTCTGTATGTCACATGAAACAACACCATTGTATGTCACATGATACAACACCTCTGTATGTCACATGAAACAACACATCTGTATGTCACATGACACAACACCTCTGTATATCACATGAAACAACACCACTGTATGTTACATGAAACAACACCTCAGTATGCCACATAAATAAACATACAGAGGTGTTGTTTCATGTGACATAAGAGCCTTTTAGAGGTATTGTTTCATGTGGCATACACTACAGTGGTGCTATTTAATGTGACATACAGAGGTGCTGTTTCATGTGACATACAGGTGTTGTTTCATGTGACATAAGAGGTGTTGTTTCGTGTGACATACAGTGGTGTCACACATGAAATAGCACCACTGTATGCCACATGAAACAATACCTCTTATGTCACATGAAACAACACCTCTGTATGTCACATGAAACAACACCTATATATGTCATATGAAAACAACACTTCTGTATGTCACATGAAACAACAGCTCTGTATGTCATATAAAAACAGCACCTCTGTATGTCACATGAAACAACACCTCTATGTCACATGAAATAGCACCACTATATGTTGCATGAAACAACACCTCTGTACGTCACATGATACATCACATAGGCCTGTATGTCACATGAAACAACACCTCTGTATTGAAATATCACCTCTGTATGTCACATGAAACAACATCTCTGTATATCACATGAAACAACACCTCTGTATGTCACATGAAACAACACCTCTGCATGTCACATGAAATAGCACCTCTATATTTGTACAAGGAGTCAACCAATGGTACTGTGCAATAAATCATTAACTCAGGATATGAGTTAAGGAAAAAGAAATCAAACAGTGACAGATTACGAGTGTGCATATATATGAAAGTTGTGAAAACTAACATAACATCATATTTCAATGAAACAATAAAAATCTCTGCAAATATGTAACATTGCAAAATTGTGTCTATATGTTCTTAAATAATATACAATATCAATTCATTGCCACACTCAAATTAGACTCACCATGGTGTGACTAAAAATTGTAACAAGATAAGAAAGTTACTATTTAACTGTCTCCACCACCTTGATAAAGTACACATTAACATTTATCAAACAGATGCTCCAATCCCACGACCACAATTCTAAGAACACTGCAAACTACAAACTACATATGTAGCAAAATCAATTAAGATAACTTAAAATAATCTGTCAATGAACAACTTGTAGCAGATACTGTGCCGCTATGATAATGTGAGAGTGACGTTGCATTTTTTGTGTACACAAAAGTTAACAATCTTTGTCTGAATAGGTAAAACAGGGTATTTAGAATTGAATATCATTCAAAATCAGAAATAGAATTTGAAAAGTCTCGATGGCAAAGTTGGTTAAATCACTAGGATGCCATACAAATTAAATTGTATCATGAGTTCGAGCCACACAAGTTGTCAAACCTTTTTTCCTTTTTCTATTTTTATTTTGACATGAGATGCAAATCAATTGGAATATAAAGGCAGTTTTGTTATCATTTCGAATAATTTATATATACCGGAAATAATAATTTTTATTCTGTGTAGTGTGTAATATATATTAGTAGTACTTTTGCAGTGCATACGTTTTTCGTGCCAACTTAACTATAGTTGAAACAATTTATGTACATGTATGCATTCCGTATCAGGTTGCACCAACTTGCTAGATATAGCAACATTTAAAAACAAAATTGAAATGAGAAATTAAAAAAAAATAACACAGCGCTAATAATCTTTACAAGAAAAAAAGAAATTCTTAATCGATTGATAATTACACAAAAAATTTGGGACCGAACCTGGCTGTCTTGCATTGATATGTAACTAAAGATTTACCACACAACTTTACCTACTGCGTTACGCCGACAGTTGGTAAATTTGTCGATATTTTAATTTATATGACAAGCCTGCTTGACTTAAGATATTAAACACAATATGATAACTGTTTTACACCGTTAAAGTGGACTTGACCACCGCGTCACTAAATAATTATCCTAAACGCACAGTATATAAGCATAATGTAGATTGTTTACATAATAAAGGTCATTCGGGTTACAGTTATTGTATTCCTGATCATACAAAAAGGTCATGATTGCCCTTTGTAGTTGTGTAAGGTTGTTAAATAAATTCTAGTTGAAATGACGTAACACACACACACATATATCAATAACTACACTGAAATGGCAAACTAGGCCCTTTTTGGGGCCATAACCCCAGTATATAAATTTGGATCTTGGGACTCATGAAAAAAAATTAACATCTTAGATTATCAACTTGAAACACAATTGTTTCACAAGTTTGCTTAAAATCAAATGAAAAAAATAAAATTGCCAACATGACAGGTAATAAAAGGTAGAAGAAAAGTAGGGCATCTTTTACCAAAAAAGTAGGGGAATGTCAGCATAGTAATTTCTGATGATAAAAAGTAGGGATAAAGAAAAAATTTCTAAAGATTTTAGTTTGAAGTTACCATAATATATACTTACTGCAAGAACTGTTGTCTTGACAAGAATTGAATATACAATGTTGCTTCCAAGCAAGGATGTCACAAGATGAAACCATTTACTGTTAAATCTGAACTACATATTGCAAATGATGTATATTTTTGGACTTAAATTTAGCATGACTTTATTTATAAATTTCATTCTTTTCATTTTTAAGAGTCTGAATAATTTGGGACTGATTTACCAGAAAAGGAGTAGAACAGTCTGGCGGAAATGTCAGGGAAGGAACTGTTAAGGAGGAAAATAGTCTGACTAATAGTAGTGGTTTTGGTAACTACCGGTTCCGCGAACATAATTTATGAAAAGGTGACAAAGTGGTTTTGTTGATCTTATAGTAAATTTATAAGCACAATGTCTTAGATCTGGTATTATGTATATATTCAATCTATATGTTTTGTAAGCGTTTGTATACCTATCTCTGCATAGATGTAAAACATATAATTATTGAATAAAATACATTTTATCAAAGAATAAGTTATAGTTTGATTAAATCTTCAAAGGTCTTGTTTTTAAATGTGTGAAAAACTACAATTTTTAAATTAGACCTACATGTACGATAATTATTTTGCCCATAACACAATAGCTTTCTGAAACACTATAAATTAAGTTTGCCAAAACCACAACCTGTTTTGTTATATAAAGTAAGTTCCACGAACTGATTGTCTGACGAAACCAAATTAACCCTAGTCTATGGTGATCGGTAGCATCCATTTTAAAGCTGCAAGAAATTTTACCATCAGTTTATAAAATGTTGAGGGCAACTTTTAAATTCGCAAATTTTATGTCAAAATTGTATAAAATGTGGCCGCTTATAGAAACTCTCAAATTTTTCTGTCACACTAGTTGAGATTTACAATTTAGGAAACCGCAACATTTTCTGTCTACATAGAAGACTAAATAGCCACACAAATATACTTTTTATGCCGGGAAATGTCTCTGCACAAAAAGTCGCTGTTTAAAATTGCTGTTACTAGCCGCGATATTTTATGAGCCTTTGTTGAGGAACAAAAAGTTGTGGCCTATAATTTTTCACCACAAATTTTTGTAGAATTTCTACAACACTTGCAAAAATGTTGCAGATTTCTTTCTGTTCATCTACATTTTATAGACAAACAAGGAATAAAATGTAGAGTCAAACCATGGACGCTACCAGCCACAGGAGTCAATATGTCCCTTGCCGTTTCCAACAACTGTTATAAAATATCTAGGTTTATACGTTTCCGTGACATTTTGTACAATTTCAGCAGAAAATCTTACCGGTTTGTAAGTTACCCACAACATTTTATCTGGTACCAGATACATACTAACCATCGGTTTATAATAAAGTTAAGCCACTCTGCTGTTTCTTCTTGTCTAAGTGCTCTTTTTCTGTTGTGATGTTCTTTATGCCAGTCTAAAGTTCTTTCTAAAATTTCTTGAAGTCTTGTTCTCCAAACAATAAACAGTCCAAAAATAATTCCAAATATCCACAAAAATGAACATGACATGCTTCCCAAGAACCATGATAGAGCTAACAAAAATGCTACAATAATATACAGTCCCATCAGCTGGTTAACAGCAGATTTAGGGGCAACTACTCCAATAACTTGGCTTTCACTTTTATTTGGCATTTTCAAGTTTTGTTTTGATTTATCCTGACCAAGAACACACTATCATATTTTCCTTTTAATTCCAAAAGCACGCGCTTCTATTCGAAAAATGCATTAAATTCCATTGCAAAGCACTAATTTAATTCTGGCTAGCTGGGATAGCTTTAAGCACTGTATATCACGAATGACTTTGGAAAATGAAAACGAATAAGCTTGACAGCAGTTTGTTGACAATCTTTCAGGTGAAGGGTGACAACTCTGTTAAGAATAATTTCAACCAATCAGAAATGTTGGAGCGATTTTCGAACGTAGCCTAGCCGGAAGTTTACAGTTTTAGGTCGCGCGATTTGAAAGAGTAGAAAATATTCATTAAATATGCAGGATTTAGCAAAACTTAAATATGCAGAACTGCGTAAATTGGCTAAGAAAGCAGGCATTAAAGCAAATTTAAAGGTTTTTAATTATTATTGTTCGGTTAATCAATTTAATTATTTATCACTAGATTTCGCGACTACACAAATTTTCATTAAATTTGTAAATTATCATACAATAAACAGATAAAATCTATTACTCAAGCTGCAGATATCAATGTGGGAAAATCGTAAGATATTATTGATAGAATCTAGTGTAGCACAACCCTGTGTACATGCTTTTTGTTGCTATATTTTCATTCTGTTTGACACTTAAGGTATTTAAATTTACAGTTAAACCAACAATTTGACCACAAGTCAGACCATTTTACATACGATTTATACAGCGAGATCGGAATTGGTTATCTTTACTAGCAGTTCTACTAATAAGAATAGTCTGTTGTCTGCTAGTTGGAAAACTGTCAATTGGTGTATTGTAAATTCTTTTCTCTACAAATTCACATACAAATTTTGCTTTCTGCATCAATAAAATTTAAATGTCCTTGAGGAGAGGTCTGGAGAGAATAAGCAATGAAATTTAATGAAAATATATAAAAAGTAATCAGTTATAATATTGGTAATATATAATTTTAGCCAAGTTGACCCATGTCGAGATGACTCAGGGAGCCAAGGTAGTTTTAGGGCTGAGTTGACCCGAATTCCTAAATGGTAGCAATAAAGCATAGCATAAATTAGATTTATAAAAATAACTAGTAACAAAAGATGTGCAATCAAAGGAAAAATGTATCTATAAGTATTCAGCCAACCTGGGGCTGGGACTTAAAAGTTAATGGAGCAAGAGTTTAAAAATTCCTTTTCCCTTTGTACATGTAACTTAAAATAAATTTACACATTCTTGTTTTCGTCCTCAGTAGACTTTATTGAATCTAGATGTATTCATGTTGGTCAAATACAATATATGCATCCATGTAAGACAAATTTTTTCCTATTGTGATTAATGAACAATTCATTATATCCTGCTTTTTTAAATTCAAGACAAAGCTAAGTACACTTTATTCTATTAAAATACATTATGTATTTCCCAATTCTTGCAAAAGAGGAAGAGAAGAACTCGATTTTAATTGTATTGTAGGCGAAATGCCTGATTTTACTAAGTTATCTTTTGGGGAAGGTTCTTAGACAGCCCAGGGCTGCTTAGTGCATCAGAAGGGGAAAAGGCCCTGGTATATTTGCTGGTATTAATCAAAGAATGAATAATTGCTAATGTAAAGGATAATTTCAATATCTTTTATGTTACAGCAAGAGAAGCTTGTTGCAGAGCTGACCAAGTACTATGAGAAAAATGATAAACAGGTACAGGTGTGAATAGTTATATAAATGATTAAATCTTGCAGAATTGTGAATTAATAATAGTATCATACATGTACATGTATGTAATTACTAGTCTAATATAAGTTTTATGATAATTGCAAATGTACCAGAAGTGTTAGCACTAAAGAATTTGAGAATAAGATAATTATACACCTAACAAATACTGTCATTTATTTTTGTTTTCAGTGCAGTCACCTTATGACCCACAGTCTTAATTTATTTTGTTTATCCCAAGATTTCAAAAAATTAAAAGTGAAAAAATACCCTATTAAAATCTGAAAAATCATTGTTAAAGCACTGAATTTAAAGTTCGAACGAACAACAATTTATAGTTGCTTAATTAAAAAAAACACACACACACAATTTAGAGATGGTTGTAGATGCAAGCATATTTCACTTTTTTCTTTCTTTTCTCACAAATATAGGAAGCAGGTCCAGTCAAATCAAAGACTCCAACATCAGTTACGGAATGCAAAAAAACATTTCTGGGGAAAGCAAAAACACCAGTATTGGTTGCAAAAAAACATACTCCATCAAAAGCTTTGACACCAGCTAGGGTAAATACCACAACACCCACACAAGTAGGACAGTCTGGTACTCCAGGTTCAGCTAAACCTAATTCAAGATGGGAGAAACGTGTCTTCTCTCCAGCTGTAGCAGTTAGACCAGCTTCCTCAAATGTTAAACCTGACATACCCAAAGTGAAAGTAGCCACTCCAACAATCAGTTCAGCAACAACACCCAATAAAAAACCTGCAATAATGCCCATTTCCAATAAGGTTGCAGCCAAAAGAAAACAGTCAGAAACAGTGAGTGAAACATTACATTTTTAAAACGTAAATTTATTTCAGCAGATTTATGTATTTTTACAAAAGGTATTCTTTAGTATAAGAGAAATAGTGAGAGCTATTGTATGCACCTGGGTGTTGGTTAAGTTTTTGAGTGCAAGTTGATATCTTCAAGTCCAAAACTACGAAAGAGAATGGATTGAAACTTCGCACACTTATTTGAGAGCATAATAGGACTTCACTGTCCAAGGCCCATAACTCTAAGTGACACAGATTTTGTCAGAATTAGACCCTTTTTGAATAGTCTCTACATTATTCAGCCTGTTTTTTTACTATCAAGCACTGAGAATAGTCAAGCACACTGTTCTACCAACAGCTCTTGTTTGTTAGGGGTGGTAAGCAAAAACGTAACCATTTAAATGACAATATAAGAACCATGCTAAACGTTTAAGCAACAGTACATGTATTAAAAGAATTCTTTGATTTTAAACATTAACTTTGTTTTCTTATGACAAGATATAATGTTTACAAAACAGGATTACAAAACATACGGTATTCAATTATGGTCGGAGTAACTGTTTCCGTTTAGCACACAGTAATATGTATTTAATCGGGGGAAAAACAGGTCTGTATAGATTTTTATTCCTTCATTGTTATTGGGGTCTGGACCCATTCACATAAGCTGGGTATATTCATGATATATATTTGCTGTTTTGGATATTGCTTCACCTACATGTATGAGACTTCGCTGCTCTTATTGAAGATTGTAATCTTAGTTTACTGCCATAAACAGATTTTATCCATGCAGCCAGTGCAAACCAAGAGCTCTATTCCCTAATCAGTCTTTCATAGTTTGTAAAAAATCCAAAAAATGATGAATA
This sequence comes from Ruditapes philippinarum, assembly GCF_026571515.1. Taxonomy (NCBI): domain Eukaryota; kingdom Metazoa; phylum Mollusca; class Bivalvia; order Venerida; family Veneridae; genus Ruditapes; species Ruditapes philippinarum. Next base: position 89,223 of record NW_026862106.1, on the reverse strand, counting down.
ACTTTGTCCAGACTGAAAGATGGAGAAGTTGATTAAAGAAATTTAGTGTGGTAAGGGTTAAAGCTTGTGGGGAAGGTTTTATATTAATTTGTTGAAGTTTAAAGTTGTCTATTTGGCACAAATCTAGCTTCTTATGTTTACCTAATGTTTTTCTATCAGAATATCATAATAATTATATTTATTTTTCTTCTTTATAGCCTGATGTTTGCCAGCCAGCAAAGAAGCGAAGAAGTACATTTGATAAAGCACAGACACCAGAAATTAAATCTCCATCGGTTACTGATAGCACAAAAAAGAGGAGGAGTACTTTTGAAAAAGCCCCCACACCAAATCTTAAGACACCTGAGGTTGGAAGCCCAAATCGTAGACGTTCTGGTCGTCAGAGCACAGGTAGCGCTGAGTCGGTGACTGAGATGTTAGGGGCAATGAAGGATGGTATGAATAGTGAAGAAATGAAACAGAGTTTAATGTCTGTCCTAGATAAAAGAGTTAAAGAAAAAGGTATTTAGATATTAGGTCTTAAATGAAATATTGTTTCCACTTATGCTGCCTACCCACAAAAACCACTGCAACCTGAACAATTGTATTGTTAAACAACAGAAATATTTTTTTTACTAAACATAGAAGCAGAGTCTGTTAGTTAGAGTGAATTCCTTATATCTGTCTCATGTTTCTGCTTTGTGAATATTATACATGTATGTTAATTAAAACGTTAGTTCAAATGATAAGCCTTCACAATATTTTTTGAAAAATCATAAAATTCAGGTGAAAAAAATAATTATGTTCAATTCACATGATTTATTTTGGATAAAAAAAATGGTTTACTTACTGTAGAAAAATTCCAGTGACTTTGAATTGTTAATGTAATGAAGCTGTTTTGATGCTTCTACTTGGATGTCTGCTTGTACCAGAAATAATATACAAGACGTTTTTGATGTCTGTTATATTAAGAAAAGAACACATTTTTTTTATCCTGTGATATCTGTTTAATGTTTACTCCACTTTGATTTATTATTCCAAGTACATATTCATGATATTTGTTAAAGATTCATTCACAACGTTTTCAACATTGGGTTCCATAACGGCATAACCTTTTCTATATTAACCTATATTATAATATACATATAAAAATGTTTGTTTGCTTGAGATAATGTTCTTGCCATGTTTCTAGTGACAGTGGAACCATCCTCTGTTAACAGTAGTACCAGTATACCAAGATTTGCTGCATTTGTAAAGAAGAGAAAGGAAACTAAACCCATCACTCCAGGTAATATTAAAGAGCAATGTTTATGAGATAGACTTGGTTTCGGTATAACAAGACATGATCAACCAAATAGTCTCTGGATTGAAGTGTATATATGTATACTCAGGATAAAAGTGTTTATGTGTAGATAAATATAATTAAGAAATGATATATCCCAAACTGTGATTTTATCGCTCAATAAAGTCACTGTTGGGAGTTCCGATGCAAAGAATTATATCACCAAGGCGTAGCCCGAGTGATATAATAATGCGCATCCGAATGACAGTGATTTTATCACCAATTTGGGTATATTTATTTCGATTCTAACACGACATTAACAAATAAATGTTGTCATACCCGATATTAAGCTGATTTGCGCCTGATTTGTTTCCGTACATATTTTCAGCGCCTTGCATTTTTAGTGGTTACGTCACATATATAATGATTACATCACATGTCTAATTATAGAATGTCAACAGTGATTTTATTGCATAATAATACACACTTTCTGTTCTTCTATGTTCAGGTCGTGTTAGAATATCTAAGAAATGTTTTGTATTTTAATACAAATCTATTTGAGAATAACAGAACATATGTAGAACATTTTTACAAAATGACTGTAAGAGATAATTTCTCAAAAAGTTGTCACACTTTGTAATGAAAAACAATGGGATTTATTTGACGTCTCCCAAAAAACAAAAGCTAGGTTCTACCAGCTTCCACATCTCTTACCTTATCCATACTAATATAACAAATTAACTGCTTTTTTAAATAGGGAACAAAAACTGGGAGAAGATTCACCAGAAGAATTTTGAAAAGTTTGATCCAATTGATGTATATCTAAACAAGAAGCGTAAACGAGCTGAGGAAATGACTGCATCCGTGAAGAAAGCTAAGACATTACTGGGTGAAGTTCGTAATGCCGTTGATAAATTGAAGGCTCACAAGACACCAGAAACTAATGAAAATAAAGTAAGTTATGCAAGGGAAATGTTTTCATCTTTTAAGTCTTGTGTATATCTGCTAAGATATTTATTGCATATCAGAATGGTGTTTTAGTTAGTTTTACAAATGCTAGAAATTTCATCTGGAATCGGGGCATTTTAGATAACATCTTTTTGTTTCATTTAAGACCAGAGCTGCATCAGTACCAAGGGTGTAGTACTTAAGTACCAGTACCAGTACTTGGCAAATTATGCAGTACCATTACCAGTACCAGTACTAGATTTTAGCTCGGTACTGCAGTACCAGTACTTTTTTTGGTGAAGTAATTAAGTATCAGTACCATTACTTTTATATATTCATCAAAGTTTGAATAAATACAGTGTCAAACAAATAATTGCAAATATTATTCAGCAAAGAAATAAAATCATAATTTACTTTAAAGCTGCATACCTCCAGATGACCCAAAATATTTCATGAAAATTAAACTTGGAAAAAAATTACTAAAACTTTAAGAAAAGTAAACAAATTAAAGATTCAAGTGATAATTTATATCTTATGTGCAATTAATGACTGTATTTTGTAGTATTTATCACTATATTTCTACTGCATTACTAACGCAGTAGGGGCTATTTATGCATGTTTTGACCTCTTTTTGGTAATTTACGTGGATTTTAAGTGCCGATTGTAATGTGTCAAGTACTTTCTTTGTTCATTTAACAATATTTTACCTTTAAATACATTTTCAAAATTTTCATGAAAATTAGGATGAATCTGGAGGCATGCTGCTTTAAAGTTTTAACATACTTTTTACAAACAATATTTACAACATATATTCATGTCATATCTAATTGTTTAGTAACCAGTCAACTGTATAAATACAATGCAAACCTCTTTCATTTAAAACACAACAGTCTTTTGTTGCCTTTCACACTTCTGTTCAATTTATACCAAAGTAAATAACAACTTTTTATGGTGCTAACAATATCACTTGAGATGGGATTTTTTAGAATAGAAGAAATTAATTAGTGTTTATTTTGCTCTTTTACTAGTAAATACAAAGTAATAAAATATTTTAATAAGGATATTTTAGGGTAAAGAGTAATTGTGTCTGTTTATCTTAATTTAATTTTTACTTAAAGTCTTTGGTGCTTTTTATGATGAATACTATGTTAACATTTGAAGGAATATTGCAGCAAATTATCTTTAGATTTGATAACTTACTTTTTCACAAAAATAAAATATAGTTAATGTAATTTACAGCTTTATTTTATGAGAAAAATTGATGTTATTTTTAATTTTATCAAAACCAAAAGTACTGGGTAATGCAGTAGCAGTACCACTTTTTAAGACAGTAATGCAGTACCAGTACCAGTAGTAGCAAAATTTTGTAAGAGTAATTCAGTATCAGTACTTGCAAAATCGCTGCAGTACGTACTGCAGTACCAGTACCAGTAATGCAGCTCTGTTTAAGACTGACACTGTGTCTAGGACAACATTTTATAGTTATAAATGAAGATATAAATGTCAAAGAAAATAGTATGTTATGGCATAAATTTCCAAGAAAATACAATTTTCTGAGGTAAACCATTTAAAATAGGGTATAATATGCAAAAAAAAAAAAAACAACTGACATGTTATTGCAGTTCAGTATAATATCAACCCTTGGGGTACAAGCTGGTATATTCTTCTTTGAACAACATCACATTACTGATATTATCAGTACACTAAAACATTTTTAAGTGCCAATACAGTAGTAACCAATTAATTTTGTGCCCCCACTTTAGGGGGGCATTTAGATTTACCCTTGTCGTCCATACGTCCGCCCGTCTGTCTGTTCTCTTTTATGTCGCACGTAGCTCAAAAAAGTATTTGACCTAGAGTCATGAAACTTTATAGAAATGTTGATCAGCATGTGTAGTTGTGCACCTGGGTATTTTCGTGTGGATATATACAAATGTATATGGTAGTATTAGACTTTACTGCCCTTGACTTAGTTTCAACTTGTGTGTTACACGTAACTCAAAAAGTATTTGATCTAGTGTCATGAAACTTTATAGAAATGTTGATGTGCACCTGGGTATTTTCGTGTGAATATATTTAGTATTTTTAGAGTTATTGCCCTTGACTTAGTAAAAATTTGCAGTTTTGAACTTGTGTAGCACATAACTCAAAAAATATTTGACCTAGGGTCATAAAACCTTACAGGAATGTTGCTCAGCATGTGTGGTTGTGCATTTGGGGTTTTGCTTGCGGATTTATTCTGTTTTGTTAGAGTTATTGCCCTTGACTTAGTAAATATTTCCAATTTTCAACTTGTGTCACATGTAGCTCAAAAAGTATTTGACCTAGAGTCATGCAACTTTACAGGAATGTTGATCAGCATGTGTATTTGTGCACCTGGGTATTTTCATGTGGATACCTTTAGTATTTTTAGAGTTATTGCCCTTGACTTCGTAAAAATTTACAATTTTCAACTTCTGTCACACGTTACTCAAAAAGTATTTGATCTAGTGTCATGAAACTTTACAGGAATGTTGCTCAGTATGTGAAGTTGTGCACCTGGGGTTTCACTTGTGGATTTATTCTGTTTTGTCAGATTTATTGCCCTTGACTTAGTGAAAACAGTTCCATTATGTTGTGTTATTTGTTCCTCGAGTGCTTGAGTTAGAATCAACCAACTTTACAGGAATAATGATCAACATCACTCTGAAGCTATGCACATGTTCATGCACAACTCAAAAAATATTTGACCTGTAGGTCTGAAAGTTTTCAAGAATGTTGTTCAGTCATGTGTACTTATGCACCTTGGGGTTTGCTTGTGTATTTATTATACCCCCACCACAAAATGTGGGGGGGGCTATAATGGATTCGCTTTGTCGCGTCGGTCGGTCGGTCCGTCCGTCGGTCGGTCCGTCCGTCCGTCTCCATTTTCGTGTCCGCTCTATAACTCCTATACCAATTGAAGGATTTTCTTCAAACTTGGCTCAAATGTTCATCTCAACAAGGGGATGTGCAGAACCCATGTTGCCCATGTGTCAGCTCAAGGTCAAGGTCACAATTCAAGGTCAAATATCAAACACTATCAAATATTACACAGTATGTCGTGTCCGCTCTGTAAGTCCTACACTACTTGAAAGATTTTCTTCAAACTTGGCTCAAATATTCCCCTCAACAAGGGGATGTGCAGAACCCATGCTGCCCATGTGTCAGCTCAAGGTCAAGGTCACAATTGAAGGTCAAATATCAAACGATTAAATATTACACAGTATGTCGTGTCCGCTCTGTAAGTCCTACAGTACTTGAAAGATTTTCTTTAAACTTGGCTCAAATGTTCACCTCAACAAGGGGATGTGCAGAACACATGTTGCCCATGTGCCAGCTCAAGGTCAAGGTCATAATTGAAGGTCAAATATCAAACAATCAAATATTACACAGTATGTTGTGTCCGCTCTGTAAGTCCTACACTAATTGAAAGATTTTCTTCAAACTTGGCTCAAATATTCCCTTCAACAAGGGGATGTGCAGAACCCATGTTGCCCATGTGTCAGCTCAAGGTCAAGGTTACAATTGAAGGTCAAATATCAAACAATCTAATATTACACATTATGTCATGTCTGCTCTGTAAATCCAACACTACTTGAAAGATTTTCTTCAATCTTGGCTCAAATGTTCATCTCAACCAGGGGATGTGCAGAACTTATGTCACTCTTTTGCTGGCTTAAGGTCAAGGTCACACTTGAAGGTCAAAACTTGACTTAGAAAAAATTCTTAAATTTTAACATTTATTTGAATATTCTAAATATAGAAAAGGTATTTGCTTGATACTTAAAATATTTTTGAAGGGTCACAAATACGATATGCTGTTCAAGTTTCATAACTCTGTATTGCATTTAAACAAAGTTATGCCCCTTTTTAAGTCTTCAAATTTACATACAATCAAATATTAGACAATATGTAGTGTCCGCTCTATAAATCCTATACCAATGGAAGAATTTCCTTCAAACTTTACTCAAATGTCCACCTCAACAAGGTTATGTGCAGAATCCATGTCACCTTTGTACCGGCTAAAGGTCAAGGTCACACTTGAAGGTCAAAAATTGACTTAGAATATGTTCTTAAATTTTAACATGTACTTGAATAATTCTGAAACTAGCTCAGGCATTTGCTTGAAATTTAAAAGATATATGAGCTGTGGCAAATAAGATATGCAGGTCAAGTTTCATTACTCTGTATTGCATTTTGACAAAGTTATCCCCTTTTTAAGTCTTCAAATTTACATACAACCATTACTAGACAATATATTGTGTCTACTCTATAAATTCTATACTGATGGAAGGATTTTCTTCAAACTTTACTCAAATGTTCACCCAAAATGGGTGATGTGCAAAACCCATCTTACCCTTGTGCCAGATTAAGGTCAAGGCCACACTTGAAGGTCAAAAATTGACTTATAAATAAAATGTTTAATGCATTGGGAAAATGAAAGGTTATTTGAAACTGTTTCGAACAGTTTTGATAATATATATTTATACTATTACCTGTACAATAAGTCTTTTTTTCACCAGAGATAATTTCTTTTTATGTATTTGTGCCACATAAATTATTCCCTTAACCACCTTTCCAAGTGGTCTTCTGTCAAGGACATTGGTGGGGGTATGAATCGCATTCAGCGATAGTTCTAGTTCAGTATTTGTAAAGTTCTTGCCCTTGACTTATAAAAAGATTTTTAGTTTTCACTTTGTGTCACATGTAGCCTAAAAAATATTTGACCTAAAGTCATAAGATTGACAAAACAGTGGAGTGTGGGGGCACCCGCGTCCTATGGACACATTTCTAGTTAAATAAACGTTTACTTATTAAATGTAGTATAAAGATAGGTAGATAAAAAACAAATACATATATTTTCCCATAATGCATTTGTTATTCATTGTTTCTTTAAAGTTCTTAAAGCCTAGAACATCCAATGTTAACAAGACAACACCGTTCAAGCCAACAGTGCTGAATACAAGTAAAATGAACCTGAACTTTGGAGCTAAGAAGTCACCCAAGACTTTACCTAGGAAATCTCCAAAGTCTGTCATCTCCTCGGCAGTGAAGTTTGCTGAGCCAGCAGCTAGAAAATCAACTGGTTCAGTAGCTCCAAGAAAATCCACCAGTATGTATATGTGGCAAATTCTTTAAACATATACCTTTTTATATTTTTCTTTGTGTAATGTATGTAACATGCAGATATGAAAATCAAGAGTGACTGCTGACATTTTACTTGTACCATTACATTATGGTTGAAAATAATAATTTTGTTTAAATCTAAGGAGGTATATTATATAAGGGTTATTATAAAAGAATATCTTGTCTGTTTACTTGTATTGCCATTCATGGATTTACTAGAACAGATCACACTCTGTGTTTCTGCCATCTTGTGACATATTAGCCTAGTAAATTCCACTCCAGTCAAATACAAGTTCCAGATCAACATACTCTTATAATTACCCATCATATTTTAAGATATATTATACTCAAGGTTATATTCTAATGCATCTTAACATTGTAGTGTTGTTTTTTTCCTACAGCCACACCATTTAAGTTTACAGCGACGTCCACACTGAACAACACAGTTACATCCAGCAAGAAGTTTGACCTTAAAGCAAGTCTGGCTAGGCCAATCACATGGAAGACACACAAAGGAAAGTTGAAGCCATTGGAGGATTCCACAAAGAGTCCTGTATATATAAAAGGCCAAAGTGCTGTTAAAATAAAAAAGGACAGGTACAGTTTTCTTTAACAATTCTCATTAAAATTGACTATATTGGTAGTTGAAACTAAAGCATACTAAATTTCTGGTTGAATTTATTTAAACTTGAATATTTTTCCAAAAAAAAAATCTTCTCATAAAATATATTTTTTTCTTTAAATCACTGATATCTTGGTGTGTAGATACCTTGCGATGACTTTTCTTTTATTCAGTTATGAGATTAAGTGAAAAGGTAACTACATGTATGGCTTACAACTTAAGTCAACTTTGAACTCTCTTTAATAAAAAATAGCCTCAATCTAGAATCATATTGATAAGCCACTTACTAAGGGTCGTAATGATAGCATGGATTTTAAATGAATTATAACACTGTGTACTTGATTTCCCTTCATTTATTTTTTATCACACACTGAAAATAGTGGAGCAAACTACATATCAGAAATGTTTTGTTCTGTTTTACATCATATAACTATATGTATTGACCAACACCTGTCTAATTTTTACATATTTTAATAGGGAAGTGACAAGAAAGAATGTAGCAAAACGACGTGCTGACAAGAAGCATGATTCTCAGATGGCAAGACGAGGGATTAAAATATAAATATCTGAATAATAAACTTTCAATCTGAACTTTTATTCTATCTGAGTTTCTTTAAGACATATAACAAGGAAGAATGTTTCAAACAGAATGATGATTCAGCTTTATTTGAACACTGGGCAATGTTAACTATGGAGACAAGTTTAGTTTATACATATGCTCTAGATTTGATAGAGATGTTACATAAGGATTATTGTCGCAACCAAGTGTAGAATCAGATAACTGTTAATATTATCATTAATAGCGTGTGGTTACATGACACAGCTTTAGATTCTAAAGTTAAAGAGACTGTCTCAGGTTTGTATTGAGAAATAATCTATTTTCAATGACAGTTCTGAATAGTATTAAAGATAAAATGATGAAACATTTATTATGACAGAATATTACTGTACTACAAGTGTAAATTATCATTTCAAAATGGAAGTTATAATTGATCTTTGGAGACATATTTTTATGTAATTGATAATGTATGTATGTCTTAGACTAGCATCATAAGACAAGTGATATATATTATAACTGGTATTGTAAGTTTTGTTTGTATTTTACATTTGGTTCTACATTGAATACCTATCTCTAATTGACCAGATATAGTCACTGTTCTTTGACAACATTACACAGTTTCTGTTTGGGGGGCATCTGTGCGTCAGTGGTTAGGTTGCTAACTTGCAATTATTTCCCCATTACTGTTATGGGTTCAAATCCCACCAGAGAACACTGAATATCTTATATGAAGAAGGCTATGGTTTGACTTTGGTGACTGCTCATGATTGAAATATTGCAACTGTAGGTCTTCCTTCACCATTAAAAGTGAAGTTATCATATAACCTTTACTATGTTGATGAAATTTAAAACACAAAAACTGATTTCTGTATTTTTCTTTTGAAAGTGTGGAGACAGAGAATTTCTTCTATTTTGTTCTAAAATAGACTTGATTTCAGTAAGATTAAACATTGTCCCATTTTTATACGCCCGTTTGAAAAACGGGACGTATTATGGGAACGCCCCTGGCGGGCGGGCGGCGTCCAATTTTGTCCGGAGCATATCTCCTACATGTATGGAGGGATTTTAATGAAACTTCATAGAAATGTTCACCACTATGAGGAGCAGTGTCGCGCACATGAACCAGGTCTCTAGGTCAAAGGTCAAGGTCACACTTAGAGCTCATTGAAAAATGCTTGTCCGGAGCAAAACTTCCACATGTATAGAGGGATTTCAATATTACTTGGCACAAATGTTCACCATTGTGAGGCTGAGTGTTGCGCACAAGATTCAGGTCCTTGCGGCCAAGGTCAAGGTCACACATAGAGGTCAAAGTTCAAATAAAAATATGAAGATGTGTATATGGACCATTTAGTCATCATTTATTGAGGGATTGTAACACAAATGGTCATTATCAAGACTATGGCTGTGATACATATAATTTAGGTCAATATATACAAGGTCAAGGTCACTAAAGATGATGAAATATCCAGATTTTGTCCGGAGCATATCTCCTACACGCATGGAGGGATTTTAATGAAATTTCATAGAAATGTTCACCATTATGAGAAGCCATGTCACGCACATGAACTAGGTCTCTAGGTCAAAGGTCAAGGTCACAGTTAGAGCTCATAGAAAAACGCTTGTCTGGAGCAAAACTTCTACATGCATAGAGGGATTTCAATATAATTTGGCACAAATGTTCATCATTGTGAGGCTGAGTGCCGTGCATAAAATTCAGGTCCCTGCGACCAAGGTCAAGGTCACACATCCTGTGCATATCTTCCCTACTGATTTGTTTTAAGGTTCATTTAACAACACAGTGCCAAGAATAAAAACTTGCTTGCTAGATAACACTTATCCATAATGCCCCCATCTCCATCTAAAGCTTTCGTAAATGGGCGTATTTTGTGACTATGGCACCCTTGTTTTTATATTATCACTATTACAACAGAATTTTAGAAAAATATTTATATGATTTATAATACAATATCTGACCAGTTTACATTAATTCTCTATATTTAGTATTTTCATATGTAAAGAACAATGTTTTAACATTTTATGTTGTAAAACTGTATTTCTTACTTTTGCTTTTATCTTATCTTTCCCTAAATTTCTTTTATCATATGTACATAATCATTTCATCATCATCACAATATTCATCCTCTTCGTTATTTTCTACTTTCATTTTATCATTAGAATGTAGTTTTCATAAATAGACATGTATGCCTAAGTTTAATGTCATAATATACCCTTTGCAAACACTGCTTTCATTCAAGGTTTAATTGCTTGTATATTGTAGAAAACATCTTGAACTGCTATTCATGGGATTGTGTTTGCAGACTAGATTATTTGTAAGATGCATAGGCGCTAGTCACATAATCAAATATTTTACATAATCGGCCTATATATGTATATTAAGATACAAATGTATCTTATTATAGTATATAGCCTATATAGAATATAAAAAAAGTTTGTTTCAAGCACTGCTATCTTTGTTCTGTAATAAGGGAGGTAATTATTGAAATAAAGATAGAGCAAGAAAAGTGTTGGAGCACCACACTAAATACCTTATTCCGGTATATACTGGACAAGGCCCTTGAATGATAAAGAGCTAAAATCTCGCCTTTTCACCTGCCGGAAATGCATTTTAAGACAACTGCCATTTGAACAGATTTATATATGATCATGAATGAAAAATGTAAGAATTGGTGAAAACAGTGATATTTGTCTTCTTTGTGATCATAATTTCTGCAAGTATCTAGAGGGACTGCTAGTGAGTTAAATCCAATAAGGATGTGGGTGTAACCACTGTGATTACTTCCCTTTGTATTGAACTAACAATTTTAGCTATGGTAAAAGGTTCATGCAATGTTATATACATCTTGACTAACCATACTCAATAACAACATTTTTACATTGGTATGATCATAGTTTTAGTTGTGTAACTATCAAGTGGTTAGTTTATCCTGTTCTGAAAATGCCTGAACATGCTTTTTAAGTTAAATAATTTGTGGCATTATGTGTAATTTTATTATTTATGTTCAATGTGGGTTTTTTTTTTATATTTACTTAAGTCTTTATTCAGGGAATGAAAGGAAAATATTGTACTTTTGAATATATAGGTTATGTCAATATATGATGATGATGTTGGTGATGTGAACACAACACTTTACAAATTCCATGTGCTTGCCATGTTTGTCACTGACAGGAATGCCGATGACCTCGTTCTTCATTTTTCGATTTCGTTGAAAAACAAGATCACATTTCGGCAATTTTATTTATTGATGGCACTGTTTGTGTACACTCCTTTGTGTATTAATGAAGATTTATGAAATATGTTTTATAAATATCTAATAAAGTCATGAATGTTTTCATGTTAGGTTACAAATAATATACTCCTATGTTGGCATTTATTTGGCATCCATGTGTATTATTATTTTTTTGTTCAGTTTTGGTGTAATGTCTTTTTCAAAGCTTTTACCATATTAAATAATTATATCCAGTAATTTATAGAATCTTTGTTATTTTTTCTTCACTGAAAGAGTAAAACATTTTGATGGATTTTCCATCTTTTTGTGTCAACACTCTGGGGGGTTGAGGCATTTAGATTTACCATTGTACGTCCGAGCGTGCATTTATGTGTGTGCGTGCATGTTTTTCATGATGTGTCGTCACATGAAGCTATGAAACTGCTTAAGCTAGTGTCGGCAAACTTTTAAACATCTTGTTTGTAGGGTTGTGCACCTTACCCTATATGTGTATGGATTAATCAGTTTTGTTAGAGTTATTGCCCTTGACCTAGTAAAATTTTGCAATTTTCTTGTGTCGAACATAGCTCAAAAAGTATTTTGACCTTGAAACTTTACAGGAATGTTAGTTTGCATGTGTAGTTATGCACCCGAGGGGTTTGCTAAAGGATTTTTTTTCAGTTTTTGTAGAGTAATTGCCCTTGACTTTAGGATATAAAATTGAGATTTAAAATCCTTAACCCTTTCACTGCCATAGGGACGGCTTAAGCCGTCGCTGTTATTTTCGGTGTATTTGCCATATGGACGGCTTTAGCCGTTTCTATAATAATAATAGTAATAATAATAAATTAATAAAAACAATAATAAAATAATAATAAATATAAAGAAATTGAAACCATCGGCAATAATTATTATTATACTAACAGATTTGGAAACATATATAATTATTATTAAGAGGATATTTTTTCGTTTGAGTGAAATATGGAATATATTTTCACGAAACATGATAAAATGCCACATATTTTCACGAGCCGGGACGGCGAGTGAAAATATGTGACATTTTATCATGTTGAGTGAAAATATATACCATATTTCACGAAAAACGAAAAAATAACCTTTTTATTTAATTTCATTATCAAAGAAAAATGGTTACGAAACCTATTGCTTGCTACGCAACTGCAATTGTACAGCGCGCAGCAAAATATTATTGCGTCTTGTCTTGCACGCGATATTTGGCGCTACATTGTGACGTCACGTAAACAACTGTTTAAACGTCTGTACAGCGTTAATAACTGAATTAAAGATATTGGTGTTCGGATTTATTTTCTTAGTTAGATCATTTTCTATCATTCTAGATAGTTTTCAAAGCAAAATTCAACAAAAATTTGTTTTGTATTTATCAGATTTTTCAAACAAAATGGCGAAAGAAGTCCCTAAGAATAAATATGAGTTTTGACTCCGCCCACTTTCATATTTATATTTCATATTTATTTTTAAAAAATATGAAATATATTTTACTGATATAGCACCATATTTCATGGGAAAAAATAAATAAAATACTAATAACAAATAATAATAATTATATTAATTGATAATATAGTAATTTCTTAGAAAATCCCCTGGCAAATAGGTGAACATTAAAACAATAACCCTCTGGCAGCGAAAGGGTTAATATTGATGTCAACATTGGAAATATTGGATGTTGCTATGCCCCAACCACTTCAGGAGAATCATGCAGAATTTCATTTGTCCCTCTGTCATACTGTCCGGCTGTATGTCAGAAGACTGACAAAACAGTGGAGTGGGGGGGGGGGGACATCCATGTCCTAAGGACCCATTTCAAGTTATTCACCCCATTTGAAAAAAACTGATCATGCATGGATTTATGTATTACTTGACAAAAATTATCACTACCATGAGCCATAGTGTAACACACATAAACCAGAGATCTAGGTCGAAATTCAAGTTTGTAGTGGTCAGAGGAAAATACTTGTCTGGCGCAAAAACCTTTACATACACTAAAGCCATATCATTATAACTTGAGACAAATATCTACTATTGTAAGATTGAGTGTCACACACAAAATGTGTGTTCCTGTGGCTAAGATGAAGGTCACTTGAGGTCAAATGTCAGTTGAAAATGTGTGTATTACAATTGCATAAAAATGTTCGCAATTATGAGACAGTCTTAACAAAATCAAGGTAAGTATATGCAAGGTAAAGGTCATCAGAAAATATGAAATGTTTAGACTTTCTCAGGAGTATATCTTTATACATGCATGTATAATTTGTAGTATATTTGATACAAATGTTCACCAAATAAACCACTTAAAGTAATGAATTATGTAACAGATGAGGGAAGGCACCATAAGTTTTCTATTTACATTCATTGAATATTTTAAAACAAATGTTTTTATTTTTCTGAATATCTTTCTTTGCAAGTAAAACAGAGAATAAGCTCTGGAAATCATTATATGTGCATATTTTGAACAAAAAAAAAAACTAAATTGTTTTATTAATTACTTCTTTTCACAATAAAATTCAACATTTCCCCATAAATTACAGTAAAACTGCATTTAAATATTTACTTTGTAAAGAGTTTCAGATATTTTGTCAATTTTTACAATTTTGATAAAATACAAGCAATTCTTTTGTTATATGATGTACTAATCTGCCATTATTTACTTGAATACTGTTAAGTCTTAAACAAAAATACTCAATGTGTCAATATACCTATAAAACCAAGGGGACCTTATTCTTAAATTGCCTAGCAGAGTCAGACTGTACATTCAAATAGGATATAGATATAACTATAATAAGTTCAGGTTTAGGATTTACATCACAACTTGAGTTAGGAGAGTTTATTACATTAAGAGCTATTAAGTATTTCATATTAACTTTATAGTACATGAGGATAAATATGCAGTGAAGATATCATAAATAGGAAGTTTCTACTTAATATGTATGTAAGTGAAGGCAAGGCTGATCTTATTCTAACTCTACTGCATATTTTAGATTCTTTGAACTTGATTGAAACTACAAAGTCAATAGTAATTAAAAATTTATAAAAGAATATTGTGTTTTTTTCCCCAAATGTTCTTGTCACAATCTGCACATAAATCAATATGCTTTGAAAATAGATATCAATTTTGAGTATGTTGTTTAGGAAATAGAAGTCTATTTTGAGTGCATTGTTGTAGAATAATGCATGGTTCGAGTTCAAATGCGGAAGAATATAATCACAAAGGCCAACAGGCCTGAGTGATTAATTACAAAGAATTTGAAAAATAAACTAAAATGCAAAAAAATTTTATATCTATTTTCATTCTAACATGCTGATAAAAAAAAAATTGATTCAACTACATTGAGCGTAGATGTAGTTTTCCTGACATCGTTTGGTTTATTGACGTCATATGACGTCTAAGTATTCCTTTTTTATGTTGTGCATATACATGTTTTGTGTCATATAATGCACATGATTGCCCCAATCTGTTTGATAGGGGAATAGTGTGAAGTGTGTTAGAATGTAGAATAATGTATGGTTGGAGTGTAAATCCTCGAAATTATATTATTTTTCAAATTCTTAAAATGTAAATGTCTCTGTGGCACAGTATATATATTGCTGTTGACTGTTGCAACCAGAGTTAGATTATAAATCACAGCTCATTTCTAAGATCGTTAATTTCAATAGTAACTTAATGTTGACAGTAAAATGGTCATATGATTATAAGACATTTAACAATCTGTAAAATATCCTTTCTTGTTATGTTCGAAAACAAGTATAAGATTAAAATTTACGATGAAGGCAGGGGTGAATGAATTGAAAAGTCATATATGTTAATATATATTTTGTTATGATGTTGTTATTATCATTTAGTGTTAATAAGTCACGTTCTTTCGTTATGAAATTGTCATTATTGTTTACAGAAATTACTGAATCAGAAATACATATAACTAGATTTGTAACTCCCAGACCTCGGTAATCTTATCTTCATCAATATACATGACAGAATGTAACAAAATTTTCGTAAATTTCTTGCATTTGCAATGTCTTCAATTTGCGCAATACACATGTGTAAGTGAAAATAAAAATACCATGAATATTTCCCAATCTAATTAATTCCTGGGAATGGTGCATGACCAAAATCATTGCTAAATGGTTAAAACCCTAGTTATAAAATGTTCCAGAACATTTGATTCTGTTAAGGTATGATATTCATGTGTGGTAAGTAACAGAGACATTCTATACAACATGTCCTACGAGAATCAACAATATGATTATTAAACCCATATTATTTCACCATCACTAAATTTTATAAAAATATTTCATTAGATATAGCTTCATATGCTGAATTCAACACAAAACATCTTAAATTATAATTTTATTACTACACAAATCAATTGCAAATAATTAAGCAATGCATTTATTATAAAAAACCAAGAGTTGAGGGGATTTTCATGATGAAAGTATGTCACACTGAACATTATTGCATGAAATCATATATTGCAATACAAGGATACTATAGTCGTATCAGCATGTTACATCAAGAATAAAAATTTCATTAAATAGCAAAAAAAAAAAATCATCCTCAAAAGTTATACTTAAATAAACCAACTGCAAAGCTAGTATATGTATGTTCTTCAATTGTTTCTTAAAGAGTAATTATTACAAATGATAAATATAAGACACACTTAATAATTACAAACAAGGACACAATCTAATAGTTGAAAAGCAAATCTAAGCTAATCCCCTCACTTGCGGTGTTGGTAGTTTTCACTCCAGATCACGACAGTAGGCCACATTTAATTACCAGAGCACAGTTCAGTCGTCGCATCGTTCCTGGGCAGGTTGTCAAGCAGTTTACCAGAACTAGTTACCTTCACTTGCTAACTAGGTTTGAGGTTATAAAAAGATTTTCTTTCCCCAAATTCAGATCTCTGGTATTTGATTGGTCAGAAACTGACAAGGAATGGACAGTGACACTGACCAATGAATAAACTAAAACTTAAGAGTTGAGACAGAGCTCAAAAAATGTTTTTTAACCTTAATTGGCACCCATTATATTTATATAGAATAAAAAAAAAATCCTGAATGTTTTTGTTTTTATCATGAGAAACAAATTAGTTTACACATTACAGGAGCAAAATATACTCTATATCAATATTCACCTACACAAATAAGAAAAATATACAAATATTGTAAAAAGGCACTAGATAGACAAAATATCATTTAATAGTAAATTATTAAAAGCTTAAAAATGGTCCTAAAAGCAGTTTATAATGAGTATATTCAATATAGATATAAAAAGCACTTTTCTACAAATGTATATCAAGGATCATCTTCTTCACTCAAAAAAGCAATGTCTTAAATCAATACAATATATCAACTGCTCTCACATTTCTAGCTATTATATTGATTGGTTATCAGAAATATGGCAGCTATATTACGACTTGTATATCCCATGATACAGGTTATTGAGCAGCTAGATATTCCAAACTTCTCTAAACAAATATCATCATTCATGCATTTGTAATTATTTTGGTCCCCATATATTCAGCACAATCCACTTCAATTGAATAAATTGTAGAAAATTTTGCTGTCCGTGTCAATCCTTTCACAATACATTTGTTATATTTATTGTACTTTAAAACTAGCACAGTGACTTTCCACTGACCATATTCTGTGAGATTGTCATTGGTAACTTAAGTCCTCTTTCTAATAAGTTAACAACTTCCATACATCCTGTGCAGCAAGCCGAAAATGGGCTTATCAGTACATAGAGTATGGCACAGAAAAAGCCAATTGGAAATCCAAATACGAGAAGAATTATGAACCATATTAGACTCCATAGCCAGCTACAGTTTGCCATTTTTCTTCAGTCCTCCACAACAAGTTCTCTGAAAATAAGCAACAGTCAAATATAGATTAACAATTGAATTTTCAGGTTGATTACATAAACATACAAAACTTTATAGGACAAAATATAACCAGCCAGAGCTTATTCTGCATTACTATTTTATGTGAAGGACATTATGCCTTAGAAACAAATTTTTACTTCTAACATGCAATAATTTGTCATAAAAGTGGCAAAATGTAAACAAAGGAGTGTTTTAAATTTAATAAAAAATAAATTCACTATAATTGTACTTATTGCCAAAAAATCAACAGATGAAAAAGATGGTTCCGGTAATTGGCCAATGAGTAACTTTTAAGATACTTTAAAAGTTCACCAAAAAAAAAAAAAAAAGATTTTAGGGAATAAAATAAAAAAAAATTTGAGTCATAACAGGCCCTTGAGTTTCTGCACATCTGCATACAAATATTTCAATTGTAAATTAATGATTCATAAATGTCTTTCAATACTTTATAATTATTATGTTTTTGGCTACAACTATTTAATATATTGCTATACAATACATTTCTGGTATTGACCACTGCTAAAATATCTCAATAGCTAAAATAAACTGGGAATTCAAATCTACCCATACCTGTTTATCTACACAAAAATCAAACTAGATGTTAAAATCTACTCATTTATGTATATTCAAAGCTCAAACAAACTAGCAAATTTAGCAAACATATAAATTCAGATATAATGCATGCATATACTTAAACAACACGAAGAACAAATTTACAAACATATCTATAGCTAAAACAAAGTGGTTGATATAATTATATATCTATCATTTTAATATACTGGTCAGACAAATCTACACATATCTCTACCTTTAACAAACAGATTCGTCAAACCTCATTAAACCAATTCATTGGTCATATGTATACATACATCTAACATAAAACAAATTGAAAGAACAAATCTACATATATATCTATGACTTAAATAAACTGGTTGATCAAATCTACACATATATCTATCACTTAAACAAACTGGTAGATCAAAGCTACACATTTATCTATCACTTAAACAAACTGGTAGATCAAACCTACATACACATATATTGATCACTTAAATAAACTGGTTGATCAAAGCTACACATATATCTATCACTTAAACAAACTGGTAGATCAAAGCTACACATATATCTATCACTTAAACAAACTGGTAGATCAAAGCTACACATTTATCTATCACTTAAACAAACTGGTAGATCAAACCTACATACACATATATTGATCACTTAAATAAACTGGTAGATCAAAGCTACACATATATCTAGCACTTAAATAAACTGATTGATCAAATCTACACATATACCTATCATTTTGGCAAAATTTTAAAAAAATTTAAGACATAGGATAAAATAAAATGGTAAAGATAATTAAGAGTATGCAGGATAGCTATGAACAATATACACACAACCTCACAAGCCATAATTTATTCTGACATGCCTGCATAGTACATTTAACAGATTTAAAAGATTAACTTTACATGAGATAAAAAGTAACATTATCTCTAGTTTTTATAGTTTAAACAATTTAAGGAAATAATAACAGTGTACATGATGACTCACTAAAACTACCTGAAATATTTTACAATCTTTCTGTTTTATTTGAGATTTATCTGTAAACAGGGAAACAAGTTCTTTTTGGGTGTGACTTTGAAGAAAGGGCACTTACATTGACTGTCCTGTAAATGTGATAAAGAACACCCAAAAGCTAGTCACAAAAAAGGGATTGAGAATAATCGTTTAAACCCCATCCCCACTTCAAGATCTGTATGTAAAAAACATGTTTAACTGAATTAAAAATTTAAGTTGTGAAATCCAGTGCCTATAGTATGAGAATAATCATAGTGCTTGAATTTACATATACATGTACATGTATAATTATAGTGTATATATTTAAAATTAAGTTCAACATTAGAATTGTGGAATAAACAATCAATATTTCACTGAGTGTAAAATATACTGTTTTATATTTACGTATATAACAAAATTAATTTAGTATAATATATAATATACATCATATTATATGACATATAATGTATTGTCTTTATGACTTATAATCCTTATATTGCATGACAATCACATTCCAGTATTGTATTTATTACAACAATAATTATGTCACATTACATCATGTACATATATTTACCACAACATATCAAATCATAGAAAATAGTTTACTTACCAAATGTATTAAAATATCCTGTGTTAGTAAAGATGCTGATATTGAAAATATAGGGTTTACAGTCGATACATACAGCACAACACTTCCCTGTGTGTTTATGTATTTGTGTATTATATGTTAACACATGCTACTGTTTTATGTTTATCAGAAAATAATAAAAGAGGCTTTCTCAAATACTGGTGCAAAATATTTATTTTCATTAAAGGATTTGTATTTATAGAGCTTCTTTTTTATATTCTAAGCAGAGTAATATTTTTCTGTTGAAGAAAATTAATATTCTCTTCAAATAAGTGGATTTTTGTCTAAATGTCTATCTATAGAAAACAAGCAGGTTTTTATAAAATCCAGCTAAAATCCTCCTGATTTAAACATAAATCATTTTTATAATATAACTAGTTCTAGATGCAGGCAACCAATGTAAATCAACCCTTCACCCTTACAATGTTAAGTTTCTCCATTCTTGGAACAAACTTTTGCAAAGAAAATATATTTATAGTCTGTTTTTATTGACCTGTCAATTATGAATACATTATAGCACTCATTTAAATATTTGATCCCACTTCGGGTTTGTCCGTTTATTTTAGGAGAATAAATATGGAGTATATGACTAAGATTTTGAAAACTCCCACTAGCTTAATGTAGATTCTCGTAACATCCGCAATAGCAGAGTCGGTTAAGTGATTACCTAATGTATGAGAGGTCCGAAGTTCGATCAACTCTTTTTAAATTCTTTTTAGGCTTATTCTTTCTTTATATTTAAGTATATTTTAATGAAAATTGTCAAGCGTTTGCAAAATTGTCTACACGGATATGAAACAACTAAGAAACATTGAATTGTCACGTTTTGTATTGTATTTTACGGCACTGAAATGACATTTATTGATTTTAATCCAAATGAATTTTAAATATTAATTCTTAAACAAGTATAGTATTTACCAAAAAAAAATGCAAAGCATATTAAAACAGAAAGAACAGCCATAACTTCAAAAATGTTGAAAATAGTTAGGAATAAGAAAACAAGAGCGATCAGTGATCACATGTGTCGCCTCATGATGGCCAATTTCATGTTGGGACAAGTTTTGTGACAGACGGACAGTGCACAACTAGACTTGGTACTGATCATTCCTGTAAAGTTTGGATAAAATTGCACCAGTAGTTTATGAGGAGTAGTCTGGACAAGCTTTTGTGTTTCTGGCAACACACAGCAAAAAAATACCTTTTTATCAAAGGGCCATAACTCGGCCAAAAATCATTCAACCGAAAAACCCGTGCAATATGCGCAAGGACTTGAGCTACAGATCAATCCTGTAAAGTTTCATTGAAATTGCATAAGTGGTATAAGAGAAGTAGTCTAGACAAACTTTAAAAATAAAAATTATTAAAGGGCCATAACTCTGACAAAAATCATTGAACCGGAAAATGCTGACAATATGCACAACTAGACTTGGTACTGATCATTCCTGTAAAGTTTGGATGAAATTGCACCAGTAGTTTATGAGGAGTAGTCCGGACAAGCTTTTGTGTATCTGGCAACACACAGAAAAAAACACCTTTTTATCAAAGGGCCATAACTCGGCCAAAAATCATTCAACCGGAAAACCCGTGCAATATGCGCAAGGACTTGAGCTACAGATCAATCCTGTAAAGTTTCATTGAAATTGCATTAGTGGTATAAGAGAAGTAGTCCGGACAAACTTTAAAAATAAAAATTATTAAAGGGCCATAACTCTGACAAAAACTATTGAACCGGAAAATGCTGACAATATGCACAACTAGACTTGGTACTGATCATTCCTGTAAAGTTTGGATGAAATTGCACCCGTAGTTTATGAGGAGTAGTCCGGACAAATTTTGTGACAGACAGACAGACAGATGGACAGACAGACGACGGAGAAGTGATCCCTATATGTCGCCACTACTCCGTAGAGGCGACTCAAAAATGGACATACGCTGTCTCGATCTTACAACAAGTAAGGCATCTAGATATTATATACCCGTAGTTTACCCTATTTTGCTATAACGGTCAGTGTAACTACTTCATAGAAACAAGATTAATTTAATCACATCTTACTGCCTACATCTCTTGGAATTTACCGAACATTTATCGGATATCAATATATTCTGTGCATTGACCGTATAATCAGTATGGAATTGACAGGTTAATAAAATCAAACAATACATGTTTCAACATGAGTTTTTTTTCTTCAAATTTTCATGTACCTCAAAGAAATTTTATGTGTTGAACTTACAAAACTAAAGTCTATATAAAGTAACTCATCAACAGGGCAGGGCAAATTTTGACCCCAGGGTATGCTTTAGATAACTTTTTGTAGAGGACCACAAGATGATGTATCATGTCAAATATCTAAGATCCAGCCATTGTAGTTTCTCAGAAGCCTATTAAGATATTTTTACTATACAAGCCTTTATAAATTAAATGACCCCGGGGTTGGACCAATTTTGACCCTGGGGGGCATGATTTTTATAACTTTTGTTGAGGTCCTCTTAGCAATGCAACATGCCAAACATCTAATGTCTAGGTATTGCAGTTTAATACAAATATACTTAAATGTATTTTTATATTTATCTATGGCTGGGCCATTTGTGATCCCAGGTTCATTATTTATTTAACTTTAGTGGTGATTCTACATGCAAAATATCTTAAGTCAGGGTGTTGCATTTTAAGAGAAAAATATCTTTAAAACATTTTTATTATACATGTCTATGTAAACTAAGGGACCTCCAGGCCTGGGCAAATCTTGACCTCAGGGGCATAACCTATGTCAAATATATAAGATATGGGCAGAAGACTTAATTGTATTTTCCTATATAAGCCTTTATAAGTGACCTCTAGGAACAGGTAATTTTTTACCCAAGCAGCATGATTTATAAATATTACTTAAAGTCTGTGTTTAGCTCCAATGACCTACTTATGCATCAGACTGAAACCATTTATATACATTTTGAAGAGGACCAGCTAAGAATCATTCCTGTAAAGTTTGGTCACAATCCTTTATGTGGTTCATGTTGTTTACAGAAATTATGGATAGCAGTTGACAACAAACAACAGCCTTACTGCCATCACAAATGTTCACACTTTGTGCTAAAGTGAGCTCAAAATAGGGAAAATTCTAAAATTAAGGGGGAGACAATTCTGAAATATTGACACCAGAGTTATAAACCATGTCAAATGAAAATATGGGAGTTGTTATGAAACTTAAAATTTGTAGTTGTAAATAAATCCTCAATGAAACAATGAAGTAAGCCAAAAAATAATGAATTTTAGAAAAAATGTTCAAAGGGAAAATTATTCTCAAAATATTTGTGTAAGAATAATTAATCTTTTCACACATGATGTGGGAGATGATAAGAAATATATATTTGAAGAGAAATATAGATGTTATAGTAAAAATAACATTTTGAAATTCAATAGGGAAATTATTCTCAAAATGTTTGTGTAAGAATAATTAATCTTGTTACACATGATGCAGGTTTTTTTAAGGAACATACATTTGAAGTTTGGAGTAAATACCTTAGAAAATAAAGAAGTTATAGTATAAACAAGAACGTGTTTGTTAAACACAAATGCCCCCGGCTCAGATTCTTGTCAGTAGCAAAACTTCAAAAAATGTTTACCCATTCACTCAGTTATGGACAGAAAAATCGCCAAAAAATTGTAAACACAAGTTTTATAGCTTGACAAAGTCATGGCAATTTGTAATTGTGAAAAATATAAGTTGCCAAGTCATTGCTCTGACTTGTGAAGTTGAAAAATATTCAACTTCATGCAAATTATCTTCCTACCAAATATGAAATACATCTGTCATTAAATAAAGGCTGTATTGGCAAAAGTGTAAAAAATCTATTTTGAGCACTGGTGACCTTGACCAAACTGACCCCTAACTCTATCCAAAAGAAGAATACCATGTAAGTTATCTTCCTACCAAATATGAAATACATCCGTCAATAAATAAAGGCTGTATGGGCAAAAGTGTAAAAATCTATTTTTAGCACTTGTGACCTTGACCCAACTGACCCCTTACTCCATCCAAAGGAAGAATACCATGCAAGTTATCTTCCTACCAAATATGAAATACAACTGTCAATAAATAAAAGCTGTATGGGCAAAAGTGTAAAAATCTATTTTTAGCACAAGTGACCTTGACCCACTGATCCCTACCCCCAACCAAAAGGATGAATACCATGCAAGTTATCTTCCTACCAAATATAAAATATATCTGTCACTTAATAAAGGCTGTATGAGCAAATATGTAAAAATCTATTTTTAGCACTGGTGACCTTGACCCAACTGACCACTAACTCCATCAAAGTTTATGTTTCTATCAATTATAAATAACATCTGTCTATAGAATAAGGTCAATACACCTGTAAAAATCTATTTTTAACATTGGTGACCTTGACATTGGTAACATTGACCTTGACCCAAATGACCCCATACTACACCCAAAGAAGGAGGTGTTTGTATTAAACTAAGGCATCAACTAAAAAATAAAGGCTGTATGAGCAAAAAGGTTTATATTTATTTTTTAAACCAGTGACCTTGACCCTAGAGACCACTTACTCCAAAAAAAATTAGAGGACCATCAAAGGTATCCACCTACTAAATATGAAAGATATCAGTAAAGAAATTAAGCAATTAGGAGAAATTTAAGATAAATCCAACTTGCCGAAATAGGTTAACCAGACAAGGCCCTATTTTCAAAGTGAAAAAAGGGAAATAACTGGGAAATATGGATGACACAGTTATATAACTTGGCAATATCATGTGCTTTGTATTGATAAGTAAGTGTGGAAATTATAAAGCCATTAGAATAGATAGAACTTAAGATATTTCCAACTTGCCGTTTTAGGTTAACCATTATTCATTTTCTAAGTGCTGAAAAGGGCAATAACTTGGTAAATATGAAAGCCAGAGTTATGAAACTTGCCCAGATCATGTTCTTTGTATTGATTAGTAAGTGTGTAAACTTAGAAGCCATTGGTACAGGTAGAACTTAAGAAAAATCCAACTTGCCGTTCTAGATTAACCTCGTACGGACAGACGGACGGACGGACGGTTCAATTACTATATGCCTGGGGGCATAAAAAGCATTTTAACATAAATTCAAGTTGAAGTTCAAGGGGGATTATTCTGGAAATATTTGTGCTAGACAAATGAACCTTGTCACATATGATATGGTTGATGGTTATATGGAAATATATGTGAAGTAGATCTTAGTACAATATAACATTTTTAAGGAAAATTCTAAGTTCAAGGGAGATAACCCCAAAAATATTTCTTCTAGTTATGAATCTTGTCACATATGATATGGGTTATGATAAGGAACTTATACATGTTTGAAAAAGAAATGTAAGATTAAAGAAATAAAGAAGTTAATAGTAAACAATATTTTACTGCACAAAAACTGTAATAATAAAATCTGGATATGGGTGTATGACAGCTCTCAATATAATAAAGCTAATATAATATGAGAGTGTTCAAAAGATGCAAATACTGGATAATGAAATTAAATTTTCAATCTTATAAATCTTTTATCAAGACATGTAAATTGTATCATGAACAAAGCACTATGATTTACATCTTTATTATTTTATTTGTAAGTATACATAACACTTAGACAAATTTAAACTAAATACTTCACATTATAATTTTACACAAAACATAAATTATGTGAATATATCTTAGCAACTGTAGTCCCTGGAAACAGAGATGTCACTTTAGTATAATTCAATCTTTGTCTTCTAACTTATTACTTAAGGTAAAAATAATTGCATTTTCTTAACACACAAAATTGAAAAGAATTCTCCTCATTATCCTCTGATCAGACATCAAAGGTCATAGAGAGGTCAACCTGTATTAACTCTTCAAAGTTCTGATCTTCTTTAACTCCTTGTATAACACTGGTTGCTCCACTGTAAAAATATAAAGTATATTTAACATTACCAGAATCTTTCATAATTATATTCCTCCAACAATACAAATATAAAATCGAAATCAAGTGGCTGGTTGACCTTAATATCCAGCTTAACATTTTTGATTACTATTGAGTATCATGATAATTATTTCTAGAGTGGTCAAGATGCAATGTGGAGGAACACAAATAATCCTAACAATCCTGTGTTATGACCAGTTTATGCCTTTTACAGGGGAGGTAAGATGAGTTCTAGTACTCTGTAAACATAAACACAAGAGTTGTCCTTTGATAATCATTAAAGGCTCACTATGAACAAACAATAACTTGCTTGCTGTAAGAAAGTTCCATTTATCTAATCATCACTGTTTTTTGTTTGTTTTTTTTTCTAATGAAAGATACCAAAAACACGGTAGATTTTTCATACTAACAGTGACTCTTACCTATAGGATCTTTAAATACTAATTCCAGCTTGTCTGATCCCTTGGGTTTAAGTCGTACAATTTTATGACCAGTTCCTGCAAGGCTTTCCAAAATCACCATCACCATTCTGAATAATACAAACATACATGATATATTATTACAATATTGAATTATACAAATTCACATGATATGCCATTACAATATTGACAGAATAAAACAAACACACATGAAATATTATTACAATATTATACAAATTCACATAATATGCCATACAATATTGACAGAATTAAACAAATTCACATCATGTGCCATTACAATAGAACCTATATTCATAGACATAGAACCTATACCATGTTACTTTTGTGATATGTGTGGGCCAGATAACCAATACAATAAACGGTCCATGTATTATTTTCTTCTCTATAACTTTTTTAACATTCCACTATTTTACCTGTCTGTTGTATTATGAAAAACACTGATTAATTCATAAGGTAAGAAGTGTTTTTCCCTTTGAATATTAAATTCTTAAACAGAATATGTCAGTCATGTGATCATCAGTAAATTTCAATGAAAAGGGGGTCATCATATTTGAATTTGTGTTGCAAAAATTCTGAGATTTTCACATGCAAATTAAAATACTTCATAAGACAGCTCAGTTTGTTTGACCACTGACTGTCACTCCTGAGGTCCCGGATTCGATCCTGGGTAACACCCTTGGGATTTCTCAGAGACAATTTCAAAATTTCCCACCTAACTAGAGGTGTGGATCATCGGATAAGCGACGATCCGATCAACGATACAGCAATTGCAATTCACAAATCGAACCACGAATCTTTTGTTATCAAGACACCCATAAAAACATGAACATTAGTTTTGAACTTTTAATTTCTTTAAACAATACAAAACATTAAACATATATGCAAATGTAAATTAGGTTTAAAGTTTGAATACGAGTCACGACAATATGAAATTTCACCAGCAAAATTTGATTACAATGTTTGGAAATACTTTTGTATTTCAATTGAAAATGAGACAAAAAGCAGTTTGTCAAACATGCACGGAGAACAGACTTATACACCAAAAGCCAGAGCAGGGCCGCAGGCTATGCGAAGGCTGAAGTGCTCTTAGATAACATGTATGACGTGAATAAAAAAATATATGAGAAAAATTCTTAGTCAACAGGGCGCCGCCATTTTGAAATCCTTTTGAGCAGAAGCTTGTCATATAACACTTCTGGCGAAAGAATGATGTACAAAATCAGAAAATAAACATGCATTTCATTGATAAGAGCCATTGTTTTTTTTTCACTTTTGGGGAGGGGGAATTTTATTTGTTTATTTATTTTATATTGTTTTCTTTACGGTAGAAAAGGGGAGCAACTCTTGCAACACAAGTTAAAAATACGTCACTGTTTCTTAATATACAGATCTAAAATATCGATGCGTTGCATGTTAAACTTGTTGGGACACTGAGAGTAGCTCCCTTTACCTACCCAAAAACGATTTGTAAACAACCTTGCTCAACAGTAAGTCTAACAGGCATAAAATAAAACATTTTTTCGTAGTTACAATGTAGTTGCAAAAAAAATGATATTCATTGCAGTCAAATTCCGGCTGCCGTATAGGTGGAAATTTCAGCTTTGAGGGGGGAAAAAACATACTATTTTGAGGGGGGGAATGGGGCCAAAATTTCGCCGAATGTTTTGGTAAAAAAAAAACCTGAGAATTATAGTAACAATGATACATTTTTTTGATAAATTAGCAAAAAAATAACGTTAAACAACAACTGTGATTCACAAAAATGGCGGATGGGATTTTCAAAACACCGACGCATGTGCAGTGGTCCCCCTTTATGTTCAGAGATTTTCTGAAATATTCCAAGCGATCCAATGATAGGTTGAACACCACCAATTTATTCGTTTTGTTTACGGCACAAAATACCTGCATTTAATAACGAAGAGCAAGAAAGATCTCGTTTACATGTACACTAAACATGTTATGCTTAAATCATAAATCATAAGAGCTTTCCGCGCCATAGGTAACACCTTATTTCATATTACCAGTGGTACAACAAACTTGTCACATCACATGAAAAGACAAGTATTTCCAAACATTGGAAGTAAATTTTGCTGGTGGAATTTTATATTGGCGTGACTCCTTTTCCATTGTTGCAGGATGTGTGATAACACACTGACATATTAACTTTTAATTAATTATAAAATTTAAAATCATCTCTGATACATGTCACATTATTATAAATCTATAAATAGCTACTAAAAACATTTATTTATTTTCATGTAAATTTGTACTAGTGATTCCTTTTTCGAAACTAATGACTTTAAAGCTCAGCATCATGGTACATGTTTGTTTACTTCCTGTCTTTAATGGGCAAATTGTATTTAGGTCTTTAGTCACATAATTCATACTCAAACTGTATTTTTTTTTTTGTTACTTTTAAAGTGTGCGAAACAGGAAAAGTATCATAAATAAATAAGATCGCAATCCATGATCTCTGGACATAAATATTCGTAATCGATTTTTCATTTTCATTTGTGATTATCCAAGTACTCTGATACTCTCCCCAGCCCTAATAGATATATTAACATACGAAAATAAAGTGGAGCAATCAGCTGTAGTACTACACGTATATTCATTCATTTCGAATAAAATGGCGTTCAGTCGCTAATTTTCACAAAAACCCATCGGTAACATCTCTTTGTTCCACACATGCGGAAACTTCAGTTACATATCTACTTGTTACTTGAACTATAATTTCTCTCAAAGAGCTTGCTTTGAGGCTTTGCCTTATTCATATTATTTTTATCAACTTATATCCGATCACTATACATATCCGAATTACAGTACATATTAAAATAAATATCGCGAAAACACGTGACAATCAGAATATTACATCAATATAAATACTAATAACTTTAAATACGCAAAAACTATATTAGTCGCAAATAAATTACTTTAACTTTTTCGTTGACATATCTCTGAGTTCAAGTTAAGCCGTAGTGTACGACTTTAGTCTTATTTTCATTCTGCGACCTGCCTTGACCGGTCCACTTGATTATCATGTAAAAAGGTATCACCGACTCTCGCAATCGAAAAGCACTCGCCTTTTGTTTTGTATTGTTGATTTTGAAATTTAATGATACAGCTTACATGATTTATAAAGATTTTTTAGTAATTATAATTATCATAACTCTGCCTACTAAAATATTTAACAAGCATGCCATAATTTTGCACAAATTAAGTATTGAAACACTGCCAATAAAATTTTAATTTCAAAAGGCTCTTTCATTTAAAAGACTAGAATTTACAGTTCTTGTTTTTCTGATGTGTTTTATATGTAATAAAGAATTATTATAATAACTTGAAAAATCTGTGAAATGAATTCTAATGAATTCTTCTTTTTCCACATACTTCTTGGTAGTTCTTTTCGATTCTTAGAATGTAAATAAAAAAAATAGATCTTATATTTGACCAATAACAGATTTTATCATTTATTACGCTATAACAATGAAAAATAAACAAATTGTGGATAATACACAAAGAAGAGCTTCGTGATTTATCCTGAACTAAACGGACTCATGCACATATATGAAAAGGATTGCAGGAATTTAATTTACATACTCTTGGATATAGACGTCAATGTGCATGGAGATATACATGACACAAATATTTAAACTTAAAGATAGTTTTGATTTTGAAAAGTTGTTCAACATATCTGTAACAAATCACGAAATAAGAGGACATATTTATAGGTTAAAAAAGTTAAGGCCATAGAATTCAGTAAGACAAAATGCCATCACTCTAGTTGTAAACTTATTAGATGTGAAATAGTATTATTCAAAACTGTGAGTGAATTTAAATCAAAATCAAATAAACACTGGCGGTGGAAAAGATTCAAACTTGATGATAAATACTGAAATATACCAAATACCAGAGCGGACGACAAGACACCAGACAGAATTCGAGGAGAAGGGCTGTATAAGTACTGAAATTCATCACCAATAACTTGATACGGATATTTAAGGAAGAGTCTATTATTATTAAAGTATCCAGTATATATACATTGCCCAGTTATCAGTCAACCCTTTACCTCATATATACGCGAAACAACGCACTTTCGACCCCCCCCCCCCCCTTTTTAGGCTTCAAATAGTGAAAAATTGTCCTGTTTTGGCCCCCAACACATGTTTTCGTTTAAGAAATGTTGATAAAAAAAAGTGACGACTTTTTTGGCGCGGCCCCCAACCAAAAGATACATCAGGGGGTTGCCAGAAGGGGGATGTGCCTCCTTCTGTTTGTGGGTTTGAAGGGGGCGGAAGTCCCCCTCATCGCCATGAAAATTTTGGACTTGTGAGAGGCTAAAAATGACCCCAGATCGATCATAAGATAACGTGTAACCAACTCTGAAAAGCGTTTCACTCTGTCTCAATCCATTGAGAAGTTGCAGCACTTTGAAATCAATTTGAAATCAACTATTTTTTGGCAAGTTTGAGATGCCCCCTCTTTGCCATGGTAACAGGAAATTTAAGCCTGAGCATGTTGTTACAAAGGCAATGGTCCAGTCAACATTTGTGCCAAGTTTGATTAGTATTGAAGGAGTTTTTATAGTTTTATAGCAATTTGAACTTGTTACGGGAGACTTTTCAATGAAAACAATTATTTTCACAAAATGCTCATGAAGTAATGGGTTAATGTTTCAGTTCATTGTTTTTGCCTCAAACTTTATTTTCTGTAACTTCTTTATTTGATCATTAGTCTCAATATTAGTGTCATATATAGAGGATATTAAATGAGTGTGAGTTTAATACTGAATTAATTGAACGGGTTGAATAAAATTATATTCTGCAAGCCTCTTGCGAGCATAATATTATCTTATTCAACGAGTTCAATACATTTAGTAATGAACTTACAAGAATTTAATATTCTATTT
This sequence comes from Ruditapes philippinarum, assembly GCF_026571515.1. Taxonomy (NCBI): domain Eukaryota; kingdom Metazoa; phylum Mollusca; class Bivalvia; order Venerida; family Veneridae; genus Ruditapes; species Ruditapes philippinarum. The sequence goes on along the minus strand of NW_026862106.1, from coordinate 58,064 downwards.
ATCACATTCTAAAAATAAAGACCGTTTGTAGTGATAAAGAAACATTTGTCATTGCTCGGGTTGGGATTTCCCTATCCTCTATCTAACCAAATGATAGATTCTATTAATCCCAGTAAAATGCAATCTCCTACGCAGTGATCTCCCCTTATCTGATTGTAATAATGTTGTGCTGAGGCCCACATGGAAGATAGAGAAACCGAATGTGTAATTCTCGTTACTTACTTACTTACTTACTTACTTACTTACTTACTTACTTACTTACTTACTTTAATTACTTACTTTTACTTACTTACTTACTTACTTACTTACTTACTTACTTACTTACTTACTTACTTACTTACTTACTTACTTACTTACTTTACTTTACTTTACTTTACTTTACTTTTACTTTACTTTTACTTTACTTTTACTTTTACTTTACTTTTACTTTACTTTACTTTACTTTACTTTACTATCAGTACAATTCTTGCAAGGGAAGTAATCACTGAGAGGAGTTCGAGTAAAATGTTAAAAATTTGCACCAAAAAAAATCAAGTTTACCGGAAGTATACGTACAATTTCGAACGTCTACGGATTTTGCCGAATGCCACGTTAACAAACGTGCACAGTTGTGCTTGTAAACGTTGTTGACATTAAGCTATATTTTGCTTATTTATTCTATATTTCATCATGGATATGACTTGTATAATTGTGTTCATGCTGGGCATTTGCTTGGCAAATGTAGACGCATTGATGTTTCATTTATCACCTAATCAAAAGAAGTGCTTGAAGGAAGAGATTCACAAAGATGTTTTGGTTACCGGCGTCTATGAATTATCAGATGGACCAGGACAGAAAACAAACTTAGCTGTACGTTGTTATACAGAATAGTATTCATTATCTTATAGAAGTAGATCTATTTAAATATTGTGAAGATCTTGCCTCAAGATTAATGATTATTTCAGAATAGATCTAAGAGGTGCACCGTGTAGGCACTAGTCCTATAAATATGACGTCGCTTTGAGATATTTTTGCTTCTGAGCAAAGCAACGTCATATCGAAATTGCTCAAAAACCCATAGCATGTTCCGCCAGAAAATCGGGCGGAACGAAAAACAATGAGGACAGCGTGTATTTACATATTTTTTGACCTATTTATGAACAAAACTAAAAAATAAATACCTTTTGTCAAAATAATTAAACTGTCACATCCGAAAAATCATGATTAAATCCTCTCGTGTATTTCAATTCCTTTTACAGCCGATAAACAAATGGCGGCCGTAAAGTGCGCGAAATCTGATTGGCTAATTCAAATGCAAGCGTTTAACTGAGTCAGAACAATCTAACGGAATATTTTTTTAACGAAATAATTGCCCATGCACCGTCAGTGTGTTCGAATATATTTTTCCGTTCAAAAATTTGGAATCAATCTGTAAAGCACCTTGCTTAACCAGTATGGCTGATAGACAAAAATAGATTGATGTTTATATTTGATTTTAAATTGATAAGTACATCGTTTGACAGTTTTTGTGTATGATTGAGCATGAAATTGAAAGAAAATATGATAAGCTTTTGAATAAAGCTTGAAAGGCAGGACAATAGACATTTTTGGAATTTTTTATGATGCTATGCGTTTTTGAGCAATAACTATTAGACGTCAGGCTTGACCGACAAAAACTATAACAAGCCTGTAACGTCTAATATATTGGACTATGTAGGCACTTGACTTTGCAAGTTTGAGCAAGATCTACTCGCGTAATAAGAGTTGTAAAAGGAAGAAAACCGCTAAAGGCACTGGGCATGCATATTCTCAAACCCACTTGGCTAACATAAACTAGTTCTAAAGATAAGACCAATAAATATAAACATATTTCATGTTTAGCCTTCATTGTATCTGATATTTTCCATGTTATTAAATATCACAGGTGTTCAGCTCATTTGTCTTGGTGGTCTTTGGCTTTCACATACAGAAATAAGTGTAGTATATACATGTAGAGACACTCTGATTGGGTAATGATAATTATACTCAACATCACTAATTTCGTGTCATCACTTATTTCACGGTAATGGCATAAAAATATTTTTTATTTGACCAGTGTTAACATTGGTCAAAATTTAAATATTTTTGTCAAACACCTAAACAAAAAGTCTTTGTGCAAAATATTTCAAATCTCAGGGATCATTCTAGGGGGCGATTTCCGCGATTTCTCGCAAAAAAATCACCAAAATCTCAGAGAAATTTGTGAAATGAGAGAAAATCTCGCACGGCAATTTGAGCCCACAATCTAAAGAATGCTAATATTACACGACAATATGATGAAAAATTCACGATTCCCAATAAGAATTTAATTTCAAATTGTTTATTAATGAAATTGGTGTAAAAAAAACTCCAAAAAGTAGTCCAACACTTTGAATTATTTAGCCCAAAATAATTGCCGATCGGAGACCGCAAATTCACCGTATAGAAATACGATATGTTGGCTAACCTTTATCTATCAGTTCTGTAAGTCGAGAATTTACACAAAACACTTTTGATTGATTTTAATAAAAATTGTTAGACACAGACTAACATAAAAATGGACATGTCAAAAACAAATACCGGTAAAATTTGTCTTCTAAATGTCACATCAACCACGGTAAATTTTGCCGTAAAGAACAAATTAAAAAAATTTGTTTTACGATTCCTGATGAAATAGCCGATAATAAATATTCTTTTATTGAACAAAAATATTTAATTTTATATAAGTGTAATCAGCAACAGCTAGAATTGTGAATGTTACAGCGGAAAACAGACAAATATTCATTTGTCATATATTTTCGCGATGTCGTGATTAAAAAAAATACTGAAAGGAAGCTGAGTGTTATTTAAAGGTGTTTTATAACACTAAAAATGATGTTTATGAATAAAAATTACTTTAGGTATTGTTTATATTTGTGGATATGGAGATATTTGTCATTATGTGTTCAGGTCACATATTCAATGAATATTTTTTAATGGAGGGAGGTGTGTGAAGAGAATCATAAAGAAAACAAAATGTAAGGTTATAAAAAATATTCTTCAAATCTCAACAATCACTTCTGCACAGTACAGTGTTGTCCATTAGGAACATTGGCAGCAAATAATAGTTGTAGTAGATATGAATATATCCATGTATAATTCTTTTATATTTCAGAATAAAGGTGTTATATTTATTATTTTATTATGTTTAAAAATTCACAAAAGAAAATGCATAGGATGTGTTAAAAAAAGTGAAAACAAAAATCACTGTAATAAACAGAGCTACATCATCTTATATCCTCATTAGATAAACAATGTTTATATGTACAGTGATTTTAAAAAGTTAGAAATTTACATATTTTTAACCTCGCCCATCATGAAAATTAAATCTCTCAAAGAAATCTAATTTCTCTCATTAAAATTTCTCAAATGAGAGAAAATCTCTCACTAAAAATCCTGACCAGAATGATCCCTGAAATCTGTAGATTTTTTTGTTAAAACAGAACAACATTTTACTTATGTAGAAAAGCCACAATCCCAGGCACGAGTATTGGACCTGGGAAGAAAAAAATAATTGATAATAAACCCTGTGTTCATCTTAAATGTGCCAATTACCAACAAATGGATTGTGAAATATGAGCCCCCCTAAAAATATACTATAAGTTAAGAAAGGCCAGAAACTCTAGATTCGAGTCTACCAGCAAGGGGTTAATTTCCTGGCCTTTGTGAAAACAATTGTCAAGACAATTAAAAAACTTTTATCACTATTTCACGTTTGTATTAAGCTTCCAAATGAGACTGACCCCAAGTCTCTAGCCCTTCCCATTCATGAAATATCTAACGGGTATTGATTGCATTCATGCTAAAAATGCTTTGTAGACAAAATTGCAGTACAACAAATTGGTACATAAACATAGACTAATACATGTTTGTCAGCATAGTACGGGTTAATATCACTTTAATTTACTAAAAAATGTTACTAAATTCATTGAGTGGGACACTCACAACCGCCAGTACGTTTGATACACGCATGATTAGAGTTTCAAACCTCTACACGGTCTTTCCATTGCTTTCTACCGGACCCCTTTCTACTCCATCAGACATCCGTGTGTGAAACATTGCGGTTTTGTTGCTATTGGCCAATCAGAAGACTCTTTACGAAATACCGAACAGCTTATTTACAATGGCTTAGAAAGGAATGGAATGACCATTGAGAGGTTTGAAACTCAAATTTTGCGTGTATCAGATGCTACCAAGGGTTGTGAGTGTCCCACTTGAATTAATGTATTAAGTAATATATTTTAGTAAATTCAAGTGATTTTGTCCATTTAGCAGTACTTTTCATGGTGTTCAAGCACTAAATTGAGTTAATGAATGCCTGAAGGTGGACTCAATTAATGCTGACCAGTTGTTAATTACAGTTTCTGACTTCTTTGCTCAGCAAATAACAAGGGGTAAGCAATTAATCTTTTAATTGATCTAAATTATTGCCAAAAATTATTACTTAGAAAGGGACACATAGATTCACCAGTCATAAGAGTAGTGACCCCATTTCATGTATATTGCTATTGTGTCTGGGGAACAATAAGATTGCATAAAAATGTATTATTTCTGGCTGCGAAGGAGAATGTTTCACAGTCTGCGAAATAAGGCACACGCCTGAGGTACCATATGTAAAATCCCATTCGGGCCTGCAAAAATTCAAAGATCATAAGCCCAACAGCATTTAAATACAGAATGTGTTTTCATACAAAATTAGTTTCAGTTGCGATATTTTTTCGAAATTGATGTGTAATATGTCATCAGTCTATGTACACCAAGTAAGATTTGCCTAATACGCAGTGATTTACCAACCCTTTTTATATTAGGGGTCCACTGGACGCAGGATCTATAAAAACTGGGGTCCACCACAAAATTTTGAGGGTTCACTCCCAGACAATTTTTCGAAATTGCTAACTGCTCACATAAGTACACTAAGATTGCAATATAAATGACAATATTGTAAACAATTTTAGATTTATTTCTCAAACAAAAACTAAAAACAACTTTATTATTTTGACTAGAAACATTCATTCATCCGAAGCTCTAATCACTTGTATCTATCTAACCAGACAGAAAAAGAGATTTTAATGAAAAGTGGCTGACTGACTTTCCGTGCATTTGTGTCTAAATTGAATCTTGTTGTTGTAAATAAAACTGTTGTTTTTATTTTGCAGAATAAATTTTAAAATGTTTTGGGCCTATGATTATCTGTCCTTGCCTATACTTTTGCCTAAGTTAAAGGCCCAAATGGCCTATGATCGAAAAAGTTATTTCGCAGACTGGTTTCAGATTTTTATTTTAGGGTTAGGATTTTAAAACATGGATTTTGCTACAGACAGATTCTAACAGTGCTCCTCTACATGACAAAGTCAAGTAAACATTAATTGGGACTTTAATTTTTCAGCAAATTTGATTTCTCTCATCAGGAGAGTGAAATTGGAATATACACAGCAAATTTTTTCGCTGAGAAGCCTTCCCGGATGAGCCCTGCATTCTGTTTTGAATTTTTCTCTATTGGGAAAATGCCTACACAATATTGAGGTACACATGCAAAATAACTGTGACATGTAATAAACAGATTTCTGACATTGTGTTAATTTCATTTTGCAGGTAACAGACTCAAAAGGCCATACATTATATAGTAAGGAAGATGCTCATAAGGGAAAGTTTGCCTTTACAACAGAGGAATATGACATGTTTGAAGTTTGCTTTGAATCCAAAATGATTGCTGGTATGTTGTCTATAAACATGTATATAATGCTTGTCTCTTCTTTATCCTGCACTGCTTTATAAGTTTGTTTCATAGCTGTACAACTAAGAACTTTTATATCAGCTAAATTGAAATTTGAAAAAAATTGGCTGAAATTGGACCTTCATTTCATTTTCAATATGCACTTCTTTAGTAGTTTTCTTTTAACTCACCTTAGCAGGAAGTACAAAATATGTGAGCATTGTTGCAGCATGAAGTCTGTTGGACATCATTATATACAATTTCTTAACCACATTAGTCTGAATGTAAGCAGGTCACTGAAGTTAAAATAGACTTTAAAACATGTTTAAACTCTGCCTTTAGAAACTACAAAACTACAATACCAATCCAAGTAAATCCATGCAATTATATTACATGTATATCATATATTGCATGAAGTGTTAATTATAAAGCATTTAAGCATAATTTCAACTCATTATTTGACCATGTGGAATCGAACCCCATCAGAGGAAAGCCATTGTTTCAGTGAGCAAGAAACTTTATGATCATTTCTTAGTACTGGTTTGTTCCAGGAATGGATTTGAGAGTGTTTCAATAAGCTTATAGCTTTCAACACAGACTAAAATAAATCCATATAGAGTAATTGTGCTATACAATGTGTGTTATTGTTTTGCAGGAGGGCAGGGATCTGATAGAGAAGTATCACTTGACATGAAACATGGAGTAGAAGCCAAGAGTTATGATGATGTAAGGGTTAACACATTACTAATTTTCTGTTTTATGCATTTTATGAACAGATATCAGGATTATAGGATAAAAGATCAACAACAATTCATGAATCTAACTCAATTGTTTTTACTCATCAAAGTTACGACTTACACCTTCATCAGGATAAATTTTAAAACAAACGGCGGACATGATGTAATAATAGTCACATAATGTCAAAATGGCAGGCAAAATGTACAGTAATATGCGTCTTAATTATACCAATAATATAAGCTAAATACTACTTAAAATAAGAAAATAGTAAAATTTCCCATAGAGATTTACATGTTGTATTACAGTATAGAAAAACATGAAAAAGAAAAAAACAAAATTGTAATATTTTCATTTATATGAACAGATATGTCTATATATTGGCCTTTATACTAATAAAACAATTCAGTATAGTTGAAGTGTGGCATGGTTAATAATGTGTCTGACTAGTAATCTCTAAGGATTGTTGACTATGTAGGTGAAAACCTTATCAGGGGCAAGTTGTTGTTTCCTTGAATAAGAAACTTTACTCTCATGGCTTAGTACTGGTTAGTTCCAGGAGAATGTGTCTATAAGCTTATAGCGTTCAACACAAAATAAATTCAATATAAAATAAATCAAGTTGTTAAGTGGTATCTTTAATGTAGAGATATAACATAACACCCATTTAAAAACAAAACATGAAAGCATCCCAACTTAAAAACCAATATCATTTGTTAAGATAGAATGTACATTGTTATATCTACTTGTATCCATTTTGATAAATAGAAAATGGGTTTTATCACAGTTCATTATTTTGCTCTTTCAGCTGGCAAAGGCAGAGAAATTGAAGCCATTGGAGGTAGAATTGCGACGTCTAGAAGATCTTTCTAAATCTATTGTTGATGATTTTGCTTATATGAGAGCAAGAGAAGAGGAAATGAGAGATACAAATGGTGAGTTTTTACCTCGACTGTTGGAAGAATAGGGAAAACTATTGTACGCATCCTGGTGTCAGCTTCAGTGATGGCATCAAACTTCGGTTGAGTTTTAGCATGCAAGTTGGTATCTCCAAAACTATGGTCTTTTTTTGAACTTTGAAAATTCTGCATTACCCAGGCTCTAGATTTACTATCAAAAACTGAGTATACTTGAGCATGCTGCTCTACCGACAGTTCTTGTTTGTTTAATGATGAAAGTTGAATAACTTTAAATTACATCAAGTCTTTTGGTTAAAAAAAGCTGAGGAATGGATTTGCTCTATCCAATGAGTAAGCCGATTTGCTGAGCTAGAATGTCTTGATATGGTTAAAATATTTTCTTTCAATCAGCCAGTAGCATTTTCTAGATATTAATGATGTTAGAAGAAAGGTATATTGACACATTTTTTCTATGTGATACATATACAGCTGTTGTTTCTATGAGTAGATAGTAATCAGCATTTAAACGTTAGCCTGATGGTGACAACAAATACTACCTATCATGGTCATGTGACCAGTGCAGGTCAAGGTCACACATTCACATCAGTTTGCTGCCTGATCACAGCTTGCACTGATTGCTTTTCAGGCTTTACATATTTTGAAATTTTCCCTAAAAGATGATGAATGGGTTGTCCAGATTAAAATTAGACAATTCCATTTTAGATATTTAACATAATAATGGTTACTGTATTATTATATATATTTTATCATTTCAGAGTCGACCCATTCTAGAGTGATGTACTTCAGTTTATTTTCAATGCTGTGTCTTCTTGGACTAGCAACTTGGCAAGTTCTTTATCTACGAAGATATTTCAAGGCAAAGAAACTTATTGAATAATTCAGTCAACAGATATTGGTCAGGGACAAATATTTATATGCAGCTTACAAAAACATATAACTGTACAAAGAAGAAAATAATAAGTGATTACTGTTTCAAGAGTGATCTTTAGTCAACAGACAAAATTTTAATATCTACTCCGCCTTGTTACACCAATGTTTTTAGAGAAAGTTTTTGGGCTTCAGCTGGAGTTCTATATGATAGAAAGTTTACAAACATGAAACATAGATTGTAAAGTCAAGTGTAAATGTTTATTGATCACAGGTGGATATTGATGTATAGAAAATTGAAAAATACTTGCCATCTTCTGGGTGAAATCTTATGAAATTAAAAGATTACAAATATGTTTACTAATAAACTAAAATATAGTCAAAGAGATATGTTTTAATGAGCATTTTGTGAAAATAGAGCCGAGTGTTTGTTCGTTACAAGTGTTTTTTTTTTACAAAACATTTTGAATTAATCTTTACACTTTAAAATAAAATTTATATTAAGTTTGTAAGATTGGACAATGACTGAACTTGTGTTCAATATAAATGTAAATTTAGGTCCTTAAAAAAAAGAAGGAAAAAAAAAGGTTTTGGCAAACATAATATATGTTATCTTAATTGATGTTTTGTTGATGAACTTGCTGGTTTTTGTCAAACACTTAACTTTCTATTTGTAGCACAATGTTTAGGTTAAAATTTAATATTGAATAAATGTTGGGACATAACCTTGTTCAGTTAATAACTGAAATTTTCATTTTGTAAAAGGTGTTTTGGTACAAGTTGGGATACTGTATCCAAGTTTTAAGTATTAGTCGAAATTTGTATATGAAAATGAAGATGGAGGTACATTTTGTGTTAAAATTTTATGACAACTAAATAGATTTAAATTATTTAACTATGAAAATAAATAAATCTGACTTTATTTACAAATTGTGTATGCAAGTAAAGGTTAATAGTCCTATGTTTTTGTAAGGTCAGTTTGAATTTTAATACCATTACTTTGAATGATACAATTTCGTACTGGTGCCTTTGATACCTATTGCATAATTATCACTACATTGTACATTAGCATGTATAACATATCATGAAGCGATATTTCCAAGATATTGTACCAGTTCTACAAGTACAGAAATCACAAATCTTTGCATGTTTTGTAAGCACCAATGATGTTAATTTATCTGTTTCCTAATTATACATGTATCTTATTGATGGATAGCTATTGTTAACGGACAAGTAATCATGTGAAATATTAACAATTTATTACCATTTAAAGTTTGAAAAAAATTTGGGATTTTTTCATGTAAGGAAGCTCTCCAGCTTGCTTATGAACATAGAGGGATTGTTCTGAAATAATGCACAGAGCCTGAGAAGTTCCGCAGCTAGTTTTGTTGGACAGTTACCATATGACCTTTACAGTGTTGATACAACTAAAACTTGAACCAAAATAAACTTATATTCATTCTTATTTTATAGAATAATAAATCTTTCTTTGATAGTTATTTTATTCCTTCAAAATTTGAATATTTTGTAGGTTATACTGTTAATTATATAAATACATGTAAATTAAAATGAATAATAATGGTGTTTATGTGTAAATATAGTATATAAATAACTTATACTGTGTGTGTGTGTGTATGTGTGTATGTATGAGCAAGTATTTTTATATGTGTATGATTTCATGTTTTCCTCATCATGTTATTACTAGCTTGTGTATCTTCTTTTGTTTGTATTCTGTAGAAACAATGGTTTAATTGGTTTTCTAAGGTCTTGATTTTGTTTTAAAAAAAAATTATTTGTTGCATTTTAGCTCATCTGCATTGGCATCACACTTTTGGTAAAGATTTTGCATTTTTGCACTTATTTGTAAGCGGATTATAAATGGGATATCATGTTCCAAGACCCATAACACAAAAATGGAGGGTGACTGAATTTAGCCTTTTTTAAAAATATTTTTGAATGTAGAAAATTTTACAGTATTCAGGCAGAATCAGGCTATTGTTTTATTATCAAGCACGGAATAGTCGAGTATGCTGTTTTACTGACAGCTCTTGTTCTTTGCTGACAGATAATAAAGGATTTTTTTTCTATGTGAAATCATTAAAAAATAAATTTAGAAATTTCTATCTAAGTTAGTCTTAAGTATTAGAGATTCTATTTTTATAATGGTAATGTTGCCGCTACTTTGCGTGAATGTTTTTAAGGTCAGGCAAATTATACCTGTGTATTTACATGGTTTTAAGCTCAATGTGACATAACGTTTGATTGGATGTTAAAATTATGTGAAAATTAATTTTGTCACTGATTTTTGTTGTAAAAGGTATCGTCCACTACATTCTACGTGTAATAGTTTTTAAAGAAAATGGAAAAAATGAAAGAAATGCAATTTGAACAAAAAGTAGTTGTTGTATTTGTTGAAATAAGTTTATAGCTTTCACTTTGCTGGATCTTCTTAGCAATATTATTAGCCTTAAATTAATGAATGATACCGATATACAAATAGTGGGAATGTCTTTTTATGCCACCGCAGCATCTGTGATGCGGTGGCATATAGCGATTCACCTGTGTGTATGTATGTGTGTATGTGTGTGTGTTTGTGTGTTATATAGATTATATTGTGAACTTCAAAAATCTTCTTGTGAAAAACCACAATTTCAACCAAACTTGGCAGGATTGATCCTTGGTTGAAGGGCTTCCAAAGTTGTTCAAAGAATTTCATTCCATGCAGAAATCTGGTTGCCATGGCAACCAAAAGGAATTGTAAGAATAAATTTAACAAATCTTCTTGTAAAGACCCAAAAGGCCTAAAGCTTAGATATTTTGCATAAGGCATTGTCTGGTAGACCCTTACCAAGATTGTTCAAATTATAGCCCTGGAGTCAAAATCGGCCCCGCCTCGGTGGTCATTGATTTTCACTATATGTACATATAGTAAAAACTTAAAATCCCTTCTTGTAAAGACCCAAAAGGCCTAGAGCTTAGATATTTTGCATAAGGCATTGTCTGGTAAACCCTTACCAAGATTGTTCAAATTATAGCCCTGGGGTCAAAAAGATTGTTCAAATTATAGCCCTGGGGTCAAAATCGGCCCCGCCCCGGGGGTCATTGATTTTCACTATATGTACACATAGTAAAAACTTAAAATACCTTCTTGTAAAGACCCAAAAGGCCTAAAGCTTAGATATTTTGCAAAAGGCATTGTGTGGTAGACCCAGATTGTCCAAATTATAGCCCTGGGGTCAAAATCGGCCCCGCCCCGGGTGTCATTAGTTTTCATTGTATGTTTATAGTAAAAACTTCATTATTTAACAAAATCTATTTCTTCTAGCAATTGACAAATGCTAGAGGTTAGGTATTTTGCATGAAACATTGTGTAGTGAACCTCTAGCAAGATTGTTCAAATTATAGCCCTGGGGTCAAAATTGCCCCCGCCCCGGGGTTCATGGCTTTTCAATATACACATATAGTAAAAAATCAAAAAATCTTATTGTCTGAAGGTACAAGGCTTAGAGCTTTAATATTTGTTAAATGATATCATCTATATAACTATACTCTAGCAAAGTTGTTCAAATTTTGCCTCTAGTTTCAAAATTAGCCCCGCCCCAGGGGCCATAGGTTTTCCTTATATGTATATAGTAAAAACTTAAAAAATCATCTTCTCTAAATTTACAAAGGCTAGAGTTAAGATATTTTGCATGAAACATTGTGTAGTGAACCTCTAGCAAGATTGTACAAATTATAGCCCTGGGGTCAAAATTGGTCCCACCCCCAGGGGTCATTGATTTTCACTATGAACATATAGTAAAAAATCTTCTTCTCTGAATGTACAAGGCTTAGAGCTTTGATATTTGATATATTACATCATCTATGGGTCCTCTACTAAAGTTGTTTTAATAATGCCCCTAGTGTTAAAATTGCCCTGCCCCAGAGGCGATAGTTTTCCTTATATGTATAAAGTAAAATACGAGGGGTGATCAAGAATTACGTAGACTGGCTCAATATCTCATTTATTGTTGACAAACGTACATAAAACTTATATCACATTAAATTACATTTTATCAACAAACAACATGCAATTTTGTTTTACAATATGTTTACATAATTCGGAATAACAAACCATGAAAATGTGTCACTATCGTGGTACCGGCCCACGTCGTCAAAAAACTCTTGACGTCGCAGCGTCGTAAGTGTTTAAGGAAAAGCGCATGTCATTCACTCTTTTTCAAAGTACGAACCAGAACATGCAATGCAACATTCTTGCCTCTTAGGCCACTTAGAGAAGAATATATTCCTGTAATACTCTGCTGGATATTGACGTATTAGGGTGTTTGTCGCTGACTGTAACTCCTCCAAATTCTCAAAGTGCTAGCCCTTCAGCTGGCGTTTCAAATCTGGGAACACTGAAAAATCAAACTGATAAGCTAATATTAAGGTATTTTGTAAAATTATTTAAGTTTTTGATACATTGTTTATAAATTTGAATTACGCAGCATGTTTGAAACAAATGTGTATCCGTGCATTTTATTGTTTATAACAATACTTGTTTATAACAATACGTGCGAAATCATAAATTAGCGCGGAAAATTTGAATTTTTGTATTTGAAACTGAATAGGTTGTAGAGTGATTAAAACAAAAAAACATAAGTTAATGCACATAAAATACCTTTCGCTTGTTCAATTTCTTGGTGATAATTGTGTGCGTGGTTCCATAGCTCATCCCAGTTACTTCTGATATCTCTCGAACGGTCACTCTTATATATATATAATATATTCAATTGACGTCACATCTGACGGCTTGACGCTCGACCTTCTTCCACGCCCTTCATCATCTTCAAGTGACTTCCGCCCTTCAGAGAATCGCCGGAACCACTTAAAAACAAGTGCTCGAGAAACAGCATTCTCTCCTCTTGTCCTCTGCAGCTTTTTATATGTGTCTGTAGGCGTTTCACCTAATTCCATGCAGAACTTTATGTTGGCACGCAATTCAAGGCGTTCTTGTGATGTCATTTTTAACGTAGCTGCGTAACGGACTAATATGGTTTAAACGTTTATTTTCCTTATCTAACATCAAATGACGTCAAATCTTTATGCGACGTCATACAAATGTCCGAAAACATATTCCCGCATTTTTCTGTTATTTTGATAATCAGTGTCGAAATTATAATGCATTGAATAAATCAATTATACATGTATATAAAAATAGCACCTGGGCCGGTAACGCATTTCTTTAGTTACAATTATGCTAGTTATTCTGCTCTGAGTAATGCATGACTGATTTACAGCTCCTTGTAAATGGCAAAGAGATAGGTCACGACAGTGATATAAATAAAAATATTTTATATGGGTCCGTTTCAAAGATATTGAACCAGTACATAATTCTTGATCACCCCTCGTATATGGCATGAGACTTTGCAAAGTGAACCTCTACTAAGATTGTTCAAATTATAGTCCTGGGGTCAAAATTGGTTCCGCCCTTAGATTTTGATGATGTGACCTACTTTCTTGTCCTTTGAAATTTGAACCATGTGCACAGATTAAGATGTAAAGTGAACTTTGATATCAGCTGACCTAGATTTTGAGTGTCTTACTGTGTTGTCCATGTAATCATAAAATTTAGGCTGTGTGAAATATGACCTTCACCAAATTCACTAGACTGAGTGCATTGATATATATACTCTGATCTTTTATTGGATTAACAATAGATTTAACCACTAATCTGATAATAAGAATTAGATAGGTCAGGGATCTATGCATTATGACAATCTTCAATTGTATAGAAACAAAAAAAAATCTGTTCCTACACTACTATTTAGTGTTGTATTAATGCGGTGGCATAGCATTTTTCTCAAATGCAATCTTGTTTTTAACCTATGATTGTAGATTTGACCTTAACACCACTTATGCTTAGTTCTTGAAGCTACTTATTTGGTGATTTGAAGAAGTGAAAGTTTGCTGATTTTAAGGTAACTACACTGAGGTCCAAAAGGCTTCTTATGGGTTTATGGGAACTACAATGAGGTCCAAAAGCCTTGAAATGAGTTTAGAGGAACTACAATGAGGTCCAAAAACCCTTCAAATGAGATTTAAAGAACTACACTGATGTCCAAAAGCCTTCAAATGAGTTTAGAGGAACTACACTGAGGTCCCAAAAGCCTTAAAATGAGATAAAAAGAACTACACTGATGTCTAAAAGCCCTCAAATTAGTTTAAAGCAAAAGCACTGAGATCCAAGATCCTTCAAATGAGTTAAGAGGGACTACACTGAGTTCCAAAAGCCTTCAAATGAGTTTAGAGGGACTACACTGAGTTCCAAAAGCCTTCAAATGAGTTTAGAGGGACTACACTGAGTTCCAAAAGCCTTCAAATGAGATTAAAAGAACTACACTGAGTTTACTGAGTTCCAAAAGCCTTCAAATGAGTTAAGAGGGACTACACTGAGTTCCAAAAGCCTTCAAATGAGTTTAGAGGGACTACACTGAGTTCCAAAAGCCTTCAAATGAGTTAAGAGGGACTACACTGAGTTCCAAAAAGCCTTCAAATGAAATTAAAAGAACTACACTGAGTTCCAAAAGCCTTCAAATGAGTTTAGAGGAACTACACTTAGGTCCAAAATTATTTTTTATGAGTTTGATGTACATTTTGACAAAAGAACACTTAAACCAATTCTGACATTAATTGAGTTAACAGATTCAATTAATACTTGGACAAAAGAACACATGGCAAAACTGACATGTTGAATTATTCTGATAAGACTTTCTCCTTTAATTGAACTGTACCATCAAAGTCAAATTATTGAACTACTTGTATTCATCAATTGTCATAACTTTCTGATTTATTAATGGATTTTATTTATTCTTGGACAAAATAACACTTATGACAAAACTGACATGATTATTCAGATGTAACCTGACCTTTGAATGAACTTGACTTTCAAATTTTATTTTTTACAAGAAAATTCTGTTTTTAGGGGCAATTTTTTCTACAATATTTTCCCTCCAATGTGTTAAACTATAAAAATAAGAAAAAAATGAGCGTAGGCCTTTCTAGGCGGGAGCTTTTGTTTTGTTTACAATTAAAATAATTTATTTTATAAAACTGAGTGGGCGAATGATGTGAGTTACTGGCCTGGACCTACATTAAATGTAATATTAATTTTGAAAAAAAAAACTCATTGGAATCCCTTTCATTTGATAGGTTAAAGATGTAACAAAAGGGAATTGATCTTCAAAGATTGCAGTAGGATCGAACTTACGATCACTTGGTTGAGGAAAATACAGCTTAACCACTGGGACACTGCTCACCCGTACGACTCTTACACATCGCAGTAGGTGAATTAAAAATGTTAAATAAATGCTGTAAATTTTGTCACATAGCACATAATTACTATAATAGAAGGTATACTCTCTGTATACTATTCTAAAATGTTTAAATGGGCAATCCTCTATGACTAGACTCACTGCATGTATTTCCATGATTTATCACTTGCGCATTGATTCTCATCATGCAAACAAGCCAAAATAAGCAGACAAAATTAATTAAACAATGTAACGAAAATATCCCGCCCACCCTTAACCACACACAAAAACAGCATAAAAACCACGCCCCACGCCCCCCCTCCCCACACACACCATGTAATAATAAACTGTCATCCGCCCAAACACACGCACAAGAATAATGCACACCCTCTGACTTCTCACACTCTTCAAATAAAATCATACGATAAGAAATGAAGTTCCTGATATGCTATACTCTAAGGACATCTTCTCTGTAATCAAGAGTACCGCCGATATTATGGATTATTTAAGCAAAATAACAGTTTGGGGCGTCCGTGGTCGAGTGGTTAAGGTTGTTGAATTTAAACCACTTGCCACTCACCGCTGTGGGTTCAACTTTGGATTCTTTCATGTGAGGAAGCTATCCAGCTAGTCTACGGAACGTCGATGGTTCTACTCAGGTGCCCGTTCGTGCTTGAAATAATTCACGGAAGGGCACCTGCATGAGGTCTTCCTCCACCAGTAACGTCGCCATATGACCTATACTGTGTCGGTGTAACGTAAAACCCAGTCAAACAAATAACAGTTTGTTTCAATATCATCAAGTCACTTCTTACTTAGTTGCATAACGCACACTACACAATTTATTGTTCATTTTGAGACAATGTATTGGTGCACATACAAATTTCAATTTTGGTGATTACAATAGGCCTGTAAAATAATCATCCCTATATAGAATACGAATATTTAACTACCCGGTAATAGTACAAAGACCTCCGATCACCTCTGCAGAGATAGTGACCGCCATAAACGAAAAATCGCAGAAATAATTAAAGCGTTAATTGTATAATCTATCAAGAGAAAGTTATATGACGATTCGAGAACGGACAACAGAGTGCATCTATCTGATTAAAGTTCAGATCTACTTATTTCTTTAGGATATGATTTTAATCTGATTGCCGAGTGCATGTGGTCATTTTAAAGAATTGCTGGGGCATTTAAATTATTTAGTGAATTAAAATGTTTTGGAAATATGAATTAATTTCTACAAATATAAAAGAAATCCACGGGACATTTCTTCAATGTGTCTGTGAAAGTTGAGAAAATGCAAGAACATAATTGACTGGAAAACGGTAAATAACGCTGTGTTATTCAACCCTAACAAATGATCACTATGTAATAAATTAGGAATGATAAATTTTGTTGTAAAACTAAAGCACGTACATTATGCACAATTTATAATGGGCTTATAGTGATAGAGTTCGCCTCATGGCTCGCAAAACCTAATTGTCTAAAATCAGCAAATCTGAATACGTCCCATACGTTTTACAAAATTAAAACGGTAAGTTAGCCTTTCTATTTTAAAGATCCTGTATGTTTTGTGATTGATATTGTTACTGTGTGTATACCACACTTGCAAAAAATTATATATGTTTTTAATTATGCAAATAAAACAATTTTTAAACATCGAAGAATATGTAAAATGTGTAATGCAAATATTTGTGCACATTTTATTTAATCAATAAACTACATGCATTCATTTCTTATTGGAAAATTTGACTTATAAGTATAGGAAAGTAATTTCTAATTACCTCCCTTTATTTACATGAAATGTTAAATTGGGTAATATCTTTATAAATAATGCTTATTGGAACTTACAATATTGATAACACTTAATTTGAACACCTTATTAATAGAATAATAACATGAAAAAATTGTGTTACAGGATCTTTAAGGAGCACATGAATCTGTCTGTTGATTATTATGGAATTGACTTTTGATTCAAAAGTATGGTATGTTTTAGCTAGTTAGAATTATTTTACGGTCCTTTAATTACTTAATGTATTTTAGTTAGAAATAAAACACTTGAATGATATATTTTTCTCTTTTTAACAAGGAAGACAAGACTGTCATAGAATGTTGAAGCTTTAGTAGATTGATGTTTAAAAAACAAAT
This sequence comes from Ruditapes philippinarum, assembly GCF_026571515.1. Lineage (NCBI taxonomy): Eukaryota > Metazoa > Mollusca > Bivalvia > Venerida > Veneridae > Ruditapes > Ruditapes philippinarum. The sequence continues at coordinate 40,347 of NW_026862106.1, read as the reverse complement.
TATTCTTGCATTTCGATGGTAACATATTTTTTTCTGCATTCGGATATTGTTGGATCGAGCCTAGTTCGGGTAACGAATCCTCGTATGACATCATTAGGCAATTTTCGTCAGTTATAGGACACATTTCAAGACCGTTTTGAATATAATCAGAATATGTATTATGAACAGATATAACATGAAAAGGATTATTTGACTGCACCAGAGAAAAATCAAGAGATGGTAAATATGGAGTGAAAATCAGATGCACTATTTTTAAGTGTTGCGTAGCCCAACATAAAAAATAAGCAATTGCTGGCATACGAAACAAAAAAAAATACATTTTTGTGTGATTTTGGTACATTTTACTGTTGTTTTGTTTGTTGTTTTTTGTTGTTGTTTTTTTGTCGCGAAGCATCAGAAGCTCTTAATGTTTGATAACGTCCTTACGTCGAATGTCCTTATTTCTTTTTGTTTACGTGGCGTAACTATCTTTTACGATTTTACTTCTGACGACTTACATATTTCCTCCGATGTTATTCACTATTGACCTAAAAAGCGTGCCATGTAAAGAACAAAACATGTGCATTATGATTGTAAAACAGGACAAATACAAGAAAAGAGATCGACAAGGCAGGACAACCTTCACTGGACGTAGCCCCCTACAAAATCCAATCACACCGGGACACCGGAAAGGCACCCAGCAGAGCACAAAACAAAAACCAGTAGAGCGCCAAAAAGGCGTGGTGTGGAGTGGACGTACCAATAAATGATATCACTAAATAAGGAAACCCCTTCAATAGCAAAGACATATGAAAAAAAATCATTTATTAAAGCAATCAAATGCAATTAAAGTAACACGAGTAGGAAATATCTGTGACTAATAAATATGATCTTCTTTGAATTTGTTTGCAGATTTATATTTTACTCAAAAATTGAAAGTACCAGTTTACAACCATGATGCGTTTTTCAGCAATATTTATACAGTTAATGAATGGGCATATTAAAAATTTCAAAAGAACATACAAGAGTGTCTGGACAAAGACAGCTAGGAAGGCACTGTAAATTTTCATGTCTCGGTCGTCATTTTGTTACGTTTTCAACCAAGAAACAAGTACAAAGTGGTATTCGTACAACAAGAAACAACAATATACGCAATTTAAAGGCAGATGTTTATACATATTTTAGATGGGGCTAGATATTTTACCCTTATCGAATAATGACCATGCAGGAATCATGTTAGTGGGAGGGTTTCTAAGACAACTGTGGCTTTTTATTAATAAAACAGATTAAAAAAATAATGACCTAAAAATAAATGGTCGGGGTCAATATTTCACATGCTTTGTGTTGGTTTTAAGTCAGTTTAATAAAACAAATGGATCACTTCTTGTGACTGAGGGTCTAGTATTCAAGACGGGTAACTAGTGTTGTACCATTGATCAACTCAATTAATGGATTGCTTCCCCTGTGGATCTATTTAAAGACCACTTGAACTATGCCAAGGGGATGATCCAAAAAAATCATATTCAATTATCAATAATCATATATACCCTCCAAACTTCATATCCTCGAGATTAAGCTCCTGGTGTCGTGGTTATTACTTGTAGCTGGTGTCAGCTGGTGTTAGCGATTATATTGTAGCTAATGTTACAAAGAGGAAGAACCCATCCACATTCCAGCTATGACTTAAAATACTTTTTGTCTCGGTTTCTACTACAGACGCAACATATTTAGTTACTGAAAGCACAGATATACTATTCTAAGCTCCATGCTGAAAGGCATTTATTTTATTGTGGAAGTATTTGGTCTTTTCTGTTAACACTGTTAACTTAACAAAAAATGATGAAAAACCTTGGAATCACCCAAAATCTAGTTTTTCCATGTTAACATGTGGTCTTTTACCTAATTTTGGTAAAAAATTGTTGTTTTGTAACATTTATAATTTTTTTAGTTAACCCTTTCCCCCATGAGCATATTGTGAAAAATGGCCATTTTCACTGAAAAGCCTCCTGTTACAAGTTTAAACTGCTATGGAACTATGAAAAATGCTTCAATACTAATCAAACTTGGCACAAATGTTGACTGGACCATTGCCTTTGTAACGACATGCTCAGTCTTAAATTTCCTGTTACCATGGCAACGAGGGGACATCTCAAAATTGCCAAAAATCACTTTTTTGCCTCGATTTTTTCATCAAAATTTATTTCAAAGTGCTGCAACTTCTCAATGGATTGAGATAGAGTCAAAGGCTTTTCAGCGTTGGTTACCCGCTACCTAATGATCGACCTGGGTGTCATTTTAAGTCTCTCACAAGTCCAGAATTTTCTTGGCGATGAGGGGGACTCCGCCCCACTTCAAATCCCCCAAACAGAAGGGGGCACATCCCCCTTCTGGCAACCCCCTGATGTAATATTTGGATGGGGGACGGCGCCGAAAAAATGGTCACTTTTTTTAACAACATTTCTCAAACGAAAGACAGTGTTTGGGGCCTAAATAGGGCATTTTTTCACTGTTTGAGGCCTCAAAAGGGGGGGGGGGGCAAAAAGCCGTCGAAACACGCTTATATAAGGGAAAAGGTTAAAAAGTTAATCAATGGAATGGCTTTGGTCTGTCTGTAAATTCTGAACACATTGTCTGTAATGAATATGAGTTTTTTCCCCTACATGATTAAAAATTCACAACTAGTTTATTGTGCATTATTTCATAGATATTATATACAAATATATTTAGCTCCATGATTATTTGTAGATTAATAAAGGCCGGTGCAAATTTATCACCCTGGCTTTTTGTAAACGTATCTCATTTTTTAAAAGCATCTACACAAAAGGGGCACACATTCTAATTTAAACTTCTTAAATGATCATATTGGACCATACAGGCTTTTTAATTATACGTAAAATATCAGTTTGTAATGTTATACATATTTCCATTCAATTCTACCCTATAAAGTGCCTACATGCATTACACCAAACAAGGACAAACAGGACGATTTAGGAAAGTAACGACAAGATAAGAAAATTGTTGATTTATAAATTATAGCTTTCCGATTTTTAGAATTGAATGTGTTTAGGTGAGCAATCGAAAATGTCTGTATAATGAATTCAATCAATAACGGAACGTTTCAATAATAATAATAATAATAATAATAATAATAACAGAGACATAGATAATTATCTATGTCTCTGTTAATAATAATAATAATAATAATAATAATAATAATAATAACAATTGTAGTATATCGATATATTTATTAACATGATATTTGGGCATCGTGACTGGTATATGAGCCAGCAGGGTCAATATACGTATATGTACTGTTACCGTCCTTAGGCTAACTGGTTTAATGTAAATGCATTAAATTAATCTGTTTCCGATATTTAATTGTCTAAACCATAATTTGATTTTCAGTTTAGTTAATTTAAGACACGTTTATTACTGGTACAGCGTGTACAGCCTACAATTACCCTACACGTTCAATTAAGGTCAAATTAGGGCACCTGTCGATTGATTCGGAAGCTGAGTCTGTCGATTGGCAGATCGCGGGAAAAATTGATCACATGACAAAATGCGGTGATCTGATTGGCCACCTATGTCAACATCGTAATGATGCATTGGTAAAATGGCTGGGGGAGAGAAAATGTGTGTGTAATATATTGTTAATTTAATTCAATATTCCGCGTGTTTGGATTTTATTAACGCTGTGTGAGAATGGATTAAGGCTGTATAGGTATGCAGAAATCCTTATAGTGTATTAACTATGCATAGAAACGAAAGTAAAGCTTTGTGCAACAGGCACATTCTTGCCAACGGTTCAGTACAACAGTAGTGGATATTTTTTTTTACTGTGCAGTGCAACTAGAGTATGATAACATTTTGTTTTGGGAGGAGAAAATTTATAGATTATGATAGCAGTGGAATGTAGCCGACTTTTACTGGTTTAGTAAATGAAATAAATTTCTGTGATATTAAGCACCCATTGATCATAGTGTTCCTTTTATTATTAAGATAAGTGTTAATGGACCAGCGTTATATATAAAAGTCTCTTTTATAATTAACATTAAGGAATGAGTTATAAAGATTTTAAAATGAGACAAAAATTTAACATTTGTTACTTGATAGTCATGACTACTAATATTAGACCACAGGGTTATCATGACAAGACTCCTATAGGGATTTAATTTAATCCTGTAGAAAGATGTGAACTAAAATTGTATATTGTACTCCTGTGAAAGTTTGTTTGATTGAGATGAGGGTAGATGCTGTCAGTCACTCTGTTTATTTCATATTTTTAAATTTAGTAAGCTTTTTTAAATGTGTGTCAAATTACCTCTCAAAACTTTCATAATGTTGTTTTTGTCTCACTAACTTGAGAAAGATTCTTGAAAAATTGATAAAATTTGAACAGAAAATAGATAAAAAGGTAAAACATGTAAACTAAATGAGTGTTGCTGATTTATTTTCAGTAATTTTTTATTGTTGTGGAGTAAAAAGACCATGCCATGTATACCTCATTCTGGATCTTAAAGAAGTACAAGTTTCCATTTCAATAACTAATTTTTGTTGTGTATCAACTATCCTAAAGTCTTTGAACCAAACTTGTTTATAGGTAGGTCAATCTTTTAAACTCAAGATGATTAAGATATTGCAAAAAATATGTGATTAAGTGTCAAGAGTTATCTCTCTAACTAGTATATTTAAATGGAGAGGAAGCTACATGACTTTATACACTTAAAATCTGTATCAGGCTTCAGCGATTAATTATCTGGCAAATTCACACTTTTTGTGAGATTTTTTGAAACCATGTTCCATCAAAGAAAAAAAATAACTACAATGATTTTTTCTTTATATAAGTGGTACTGTCAATAACAGACCCTTTTAAACTCCGGGCCCACGGACATGTTCTCAAAATTCTAGTGAAAGTTCCAAATCTTGATAAAGTTATCCTTTACTTATGCCTTTTTGCCGTATTTTTTCATTTAATGATATTTCAACCCTTAATATGTCGTTGTGTTGTAGTAATATTCATGTTAACATGTTACTTTTTATTCAAACCGAAAGTTTAATTGCTTCTTAAAATAATATTCCAATTAGATTTGCCATTTTTTTTTCTTATGTGCAGTTTAATAGATCAGTGTCAATGCACATGTTTCTGTGTGCTTCATATCCAATATTAGTCCAGAATTTTAGACAACAAACACATAGTCATTAGTGTCGCATAGTGCAGTGGTGGGTCATCCTACAAAATTATATATATATATTACTTCTTAGGTGACAATATGCATCAATTGGTAATTCATTTTAAAATTTATATACATGTATAAGATTAGGGGACAGAATATTCTTACACATCACCACAGAGCTCAACATTTCTCTGGAAAGCACTATAATATTATATGTTACAAAGGTTTTGTAGTACCTTTATCATAAAATATTCAACCCTTATCCTGTTAAATATCTTAAATGGACTTGCCCATCATCCAATCTGGACAGAACCATTCATTTTTAGGGAATTTTCAAATTATAATTTATTTACTGACTGAATAGTGCTGGCTGATCTTGGTCTGCATTGGTGGCATGGTCTGGATAAAATATGTTGCCCCCCCCCAGCAGACTTAAAGTTAAGGGTTACTTATATTGTATAACATGATTGACTTATTGTATGCTATTAAGTCAATTACATAATAAGTATGTTTTATACTTCCAAAAGTTTATGAAAGGTAATAGTGGCCAATGTTGATTGTACTAGATATGGTAAATATTGTTTGAAATGCCTTCAAGAATTGTGTTTGGAAGTGCTCCTTGATGTTAATGATACCATTTTTCATCCTTAAAAAAGTGAATCTGTCTGACAGCTTAAAATTGAATGTCTTAAATGTAAATTATAAACATAATAGCAAATCATGTACAGTAGGAGATCAAAAAGCAATAATGGGAGTATTTTTTACACAATATTTAAATAATTATTTGAACAAATTGTTTACTACAGTTGGAGTGTTGGAAATTGTGTTTGAAACACATTTCAAAGGGGTTTATTTGCATATTGATAGAAAATTACAAAAGGAGCAGTAAACAGACTTTAATCTCAACAACATGTTTGATTTTCACCAATAAAATTGCTTTTGATGATGAACTTGAAGTGGGTGTATTTGTTGCCCGGTAGATTGATTTGGCTGTTATAGCTGGTAAGAGGGGAAAAAACTGCTAAAACTATTGATTTTATAGGTAGTACATATATGACAGCCCTCCTGCTTTTTTGTCTCACTCAAAAGAAACATCTTTTTTGAAGCAAAAAGAATGTGTATCAGAGTATTATCATACATGTTTATTACGATCTATTTTTAGTTTTTGGTTAATAAGGTGTTTAAATTTAGTATTAAAATATTCAGTATGATTTGTTAACAGCTTCAAGCTGAGCCATGTAACCAGAGGATGGACCCATGTCTGTTTAAGTGGCTTTTGTAAGCCTATTGAATAAGCAATCAAGCAGATTTAAAATTTTTAATACTGCTTTAATTATATTGTATACCTGTTGCTATATTAACCACCCTGATGTCTTTCTCAATAGCTGTAAATTTGGCCTGAATATTTAAGCAATATTAAAATTAATGTTTAAATTGTCATTCTTATCTGAATTCTGATGGGACCCTGACACATAAACAATCTTTGAAGAAATAATTGTGTGGCTGAAAAATTCAGAAGCTGATATCCAAACATGTATAAACCAATTTTATATAAGGGATGACTTACCCATGCTGCTTCCAAGGGGTTAAACATTGTCACTGATTGACCTGGTTTACATAAAAGTATTCATGTATGGTTCTGTGGTTTATTTTATATAAGGGATGACTTACCCATGCTGCTTCCCAGGGGTTAAACATTGTCACTGATTGACCTGGTTTACATAAAAGTATTCATGTATGGTTCTGAGCAGTTGACATAAGCAATGTATAGAAGAGATGCGGATAAATTTTCAGAAGATTAATTTTCAACATTGATGCTTTTTGCAACATTTTGATACTATAAATTGTCTGACAATTGATTAAGATGAATTGCTACCATGAATACCTGACACAGATTGCAGTTAAATGCAAAAGAGTACATATGGAGACATACAATTTTGTTACAATCATTTTTGGGCACTAATATTGCTAAGTTTAAACAGAAATCTCTCTAGCCTGTTAACAATGATGATTCTGAACTGATTTGATTCATACTAGGACAAAACATCACTGAAATGTTGAATATTTCAAGTACATCATGTATGACCTTGATCTGTAAATTACCTGGACTGCCAAGGTTAACTACAAAATTTTAATTCTATTTTGTACAAGGAACAATATTTTTTTGAAGAATTTTTAACTGCAATATTATTCTTTTGATGTTTTGGTTCAGAAATAAGAAAAAGTTAAGCTTGGCTTCCACTTGTGGATGTGTTTTGACTTGAGTGATATTTTTTTATTCATTGATTGATTGATTGATTTTCTTTAGACATGGTCAAGGATAACCTACGAAAGTGCAAGCACTTATTTCCAGTAGGGTCCTTACCTCAACAGACTCTAGAGACAGCTATGAGATACAAGGGAGTCCAGGAACCAGTCCCTAGCTCATATTGAATAGATCCCTTGGTTCTTTTACATGCCCAGTGTAAAGCACTGATACACGCGAGGATTAACCTGGGTTCAAACACGGAACCTCAGGAGTGACAGTCAGTGGTCTAACCAACTGAGCTATCGTGCCACCTCTCATTCTATTAGATCACAGTAACCATATATTCTTCTGTTAATGTCCACTTTCTTTTATTTATTAAGCTCGTTTTAGATCTTATTAGCTGTGATGATTGTCCTAGTTCTATTGGTAGCTAATTTTTACATTCACTTTTCCATTTTGTTATTGACATTTTTAAGGGGCATTGTTTCTCTTATCATCTGTCAGTATTGTTTAGATTAAATCACTTTATCTATTCTGTTCCTCAAATAGATGTGAATATTTCTGGGATGTTGCTGGGATGTGTGTAATGGAAAAGTTAATGAAAGTCTCTGAGGTCAAGATTAGAGCCATTGTTTCGTTATTGAGTTTACAAATGCAACTGTATGATTTCAGCATGGGATAAGACATATATCTTAAGACTTTTTAGAACAGATTTTTAAAACACTTTCTGCGGAAACATACAATAAATTCGTTACAGAACAATTACCAAAAGAAGATTTGAATTTGATGCCTGGAGCCAACTTGTAGTGAAAAGTAAATGACTTTAAAACTTTCATTTTATGATTTAGAGCACTAAAGAAGTTCTCCATCAGTTGATATGAAATATCTTGTCATATATAGCTAATGTTTCATTCATTTAAGAAGTTTGAAATTAAGGACATAATACAGACTTCCCGAAATACGTCGGTCCGACGGACATGTCCGATAAATTTTGATTAGGTCCGACCATTTTTTATTACGGATCGGTCCGACTGTCCGGCTTTTATCCAAGTAGCATGTATACAAAATGGCATCGCTTAAGGTGCTAAACCTGGGAAAAAACGAAAATCTACGTCAGAGGAGTGTGCAGAACAGCAGTTAAAGAATGAAAAGAATAGACCGGAGATAAAATTTAATGAAAAATGGAAGCAGGACCGTGAATCTTTGGTGTACGACAGGGAGTATGTGAAAATGAGCTGTACGGACTGTGCCGATTTTTAAGGCGAAAAAATTAAAACCGAAAAGTGTCTTAGAAATACAAACACAAGGTTTCCTTTGATTTTGATTAATTTCATTCAGTCTGACAGATTTCATTTCGGTCCGACAGATTTTCATGGTTTGTCAGACGGAATGTCTGACACTTTTTTTTTAACTTTCGGGAAGTCTGATAATAAGCAGTTTTCTAAGATTTTGAGAAATATAAATAGACTGTGATAAATGTAAATGTGAAGGTCATCCTTAAAGGAGCTTGTGTTTTTGTTTAGGTCATTATTTTATGTATAAATCCATTCATTATCACTGAACTACTTTCTTTTGTTTATTTTCGGAGGAAGTTAATACTTTCATCAAAATTCCTGCACTAAGAGCAGTTACCTTTGATCTGTAAGTAATGAAGGTTGTGTATTGTGATCATGGCACTTACAACATTCATGTTTATCTATTCTTACTAAAGGATTTAACACAACTGTCCATCATTAAATAAATTATTCAACAAGACAATCTGCTCTAATTTAATATATTTATGGTGAGTAAAGCATTGACTCTGGTTGGAGTAAAGTATTGACTTGGTTGAGTAAAGCATTGACTCTGGTTGGAGTAAAGTATTAACTTGGTTGAGTAAAGTATTGACTTGATTGAGTAAAGTATTGACTTGGTTGAGTAAAGTATTGAATGGAGGCCTACTTAAGATTATGAACATCAGTAGGAAAAACACTGTCTTAAATCTGGGTCAGTCTTCCTATTGTGAGTCTAAAAGAATATTGGATATTACCCAAATAATTTGTTACCATTGTGTATTGGTTTGTAATCATAACTTGTCAAGTAGAGATATCCCAGTCAATACTACCATTATATGGTCTGATGGATAATTTCTGCTAAAGAATTTATGGACTTAGATAGCAGTGACTGTCAGGTCTCAATATTCTAGTTTGAGTTTGACACTTTTTCCCCACTCAAGAGTTTTATTGATTTCTTTTATTATATCATTAATATTATATAATACAGAGCTGGTTATGACAGTGAATGGTCTGAAGTAATAACCCCTTGGCCTTGATCTCCTCAAATGTTACATTCAATAATTATTACAGTTTTTGAAAAAAGATGTTAGTTTAGAAATTAGAAAGTTATGGTAAAGAAAACACAGAAAGAACAGTATTTATTGAGAAATAATCATGTATGTTCCTTTCCTGGATAAAAATTATGTTCTACAAATGTGTATAAATTTGTCTTGTGTAATTTATTGCATTTCATTAATTAGTTTGTATGAATTGAAAGTCTTGTCTTCCAATGAAATATAGAATGTTCTCATTTTGAGCATATCAACAATGTACAGGCCATTGATTTTACAATGTACTTAGGTGAGCTAAGACATACATGTATATTAATTTAAAAAATGTTGTGAATTTTAGTGTTTTAGGATTGATATTTTTTTGCAAAGCAGTTAGGAAGGAAACAAATGGTACAATGTTTTAGGTTTGTGTGTTGACTGCTTCAGAGTTGTGATGTCAAATGTCTGTCCATCTGTCAGTAAAAGTTGTCTGCACTTCTCCTCAAAAACTACTGGTGCAATATCATTCAACTTCGCAGGAATGATAAGTACCAATTCTAGTTGGGCACATTGTTGGCTTTTTCCAGTTCATTGATTTTTGAAGACTCTTTAATTTATGTTTTTGGCTAGACTTCTTCTCTTACACTTCTAATGGAATTTGAGTGAAACTGCTTAAACTGCTTAAATGGCTCCCTTGGTTCAACCGCTTAAATGGCTCCCTCGGTACAACTGCTTAAATGGCTCCTTCGGTTCAACCGCTTAAATGGCTCCCTCGGTTCAACTGCTTAAATGGCTACCTCGGTACAACTGCTTAAATGGTTCTCCGGTTCAACTGCTTAAATGGCTCCCTCTGTTCAACTGCTTAAATGGCTCCCTCGTTACAACTGCTTAAATGGCTCCCTCGGTTCAACTGCTTAAATGGCTCCCTTGGTTCAACTGCTTAAATGGCTCCCTCGGTTCAACTGCTTAAATGGCTCCCTCGGTTCAACTGCTTAAATGGCTCCCTCGGTACAACTGCTTAAATGGCTCCCTTGGTTCAACTGCTTAAATGGCTCCCTCGGTTCAACTGCTTAAAATGGCTCCCTCGCAACTCGGTTCAACTGCTTAAATGGCTCCCTCGGTTCAACTGCTTAAATGGCTACCTCGGTACAACTGCTTAAATGGCTCCCTCGGTTCAACTGCTTAAATGGCTCCCTCCGTTCAACTGCTTAAATGTCTCCCTCGGTACAACTGCTTAAATGGCTCCCTCGGTACAACTGCTTAAATGGCTCCCTCGGTTCAACTGCTTAAATGGCTCCCTCGGTTCAACTGCTTAAATGGCTCCCTCGGTTCAACTGCTTAAATGGCTCCCTCGTTACAACTGCTTAAATGGCTCCCTCGGTTCAACTGCTTAAATGGCTCCCTCCGTTCAACTGCTTAAATGGCTCCCTCGGTTCAACTGCTTAAATGGCTCCCTCGGTTCAACTGCTTAAATGGCTCCCTCGGTTCAACTGCTTAAATGGCTCCCTCGGTTCAACTGCTTAAATGGCTCCCTCGGTACAACTGCTTAAATGGCTCCCTCGGTTCAACTGCTTAAATGGCTCCCTCGGTTCAACTGCTTAAATGGCTCCCTCGGTTCAACTGCTTAAATGGCTCCCTCGGTTCAACTGCTTAAATGGCTATAAAAAAATGATCAGGCAACACATGTTATCACTGATCTTCTTGTTATTGTTTGTACATAATATATTTAACTAAATTTTGACCAGTTTAATTCTAAAAAGGTCTTTACTTTAAATTCAATAATTTTTGTCTATTGAACAATTGGTTTGTTTATTTTTATTTTGATACTTGCTTTTGTTGATTTTCATGTTTGTGTTTTGGATCTTCATTGAAATAATTGGCAGCAAAAGTTTACTTTAATGTATTTGAAAATATTACAGGAGCTAATGTGATGTGTACTGCTCTGGAATGGCCAAAGCCTTCGACTTCCAGTGGCGTATTCCTGTACCGGAGCGACTACAAAAAGGAGATATATTTGAACGATGGGATGAGGTAAGATTTACTATTACTTGGGTTTGTTTTCTTGATGATGATTATTTGAATGCTTATGTACCCATCTGTTGTCAGGGGTGCAAATCTTTAGAACTTGTTGAATCTGTCTGGATTTTTCCATTGAAACTAGCTTCTAGAGCTTTACTTACCTATTTATCTATACAGGTAATTTGAATTTTCATCAATGGCAGCCAATGACTGAGGTTAATTGTAATTCTATGTTTAGACATTTTTTAAAGGAGTTCCCTTGGCTGTGTGATTAAAGTCGCTTTAATATTTAATGCTAGAATGTGACATTAACCATGTTATAAGGATTAAAGGGCAATAAAAGTTGTGTTCTGTATTAAACTTCAATCACAACCTGTTATGTGAGACTAAAATAAGTGATGTTTAACAACCAATTGTTTATATAATTATAGGAATGTTCATCATTAGAATCGTGTTGCTTGGTGAAGGTTGATGAGAATGGATTCTTTATCTACTGGAAAAGTGATGGCAAGGTAACATGATATAAATTGTCCATCAATATGTTATAGTGCATAGGCAGTCTTAAACATTCATATAAAAGGACCCCCCCTATCACAAGCTAAAATATATATACAAAATGTAAAGTTTCAAACAATGCGGATGAAAATTGTGGGGGGAAAATGATGTGATGCCTTTCTAATTTACCTTATTATTTATTAGCAAAACTATAATCTATTGTAATAATTTAAGTAAAATATCTACCGGTTTCACCTGGATCTTCAAGAAAATGACGTTAATAACTCAGCTTGTCATGATCATCATCATCAGGTGGCCACCGATCGCTCTTGTTTACATTGTTTTGGCATTACATGCACATTTTACCAATTTCTGATGTTAAAAAGTTCTGAATATACAGTCGACTCCACTTATAACAAACTCGCTTATAAGGAATTATCGTTAATAGCGAACTAAATCTGACATCCCTGGCCGATACCTTCTTTATTTTATATCAAATCACATCGCTTAATACGTACTCGCTTATAACGAATTTTCAGCTATAACGAACTATTTTTCAAGCCCCAAATGACGAAAAGCATGTAAATTCCCTCGGTTATAACAAACAGTTATAATTGAAATATCGGGATGCGCTCAATTAGGATCAGTACATGAATAACGCTATCCGATAATTATACAATCGAATGATTGTACAGGTTAGTTATGGCTTCAGGGAATAAAGATTTTGATAAAATGTTCTCACAACATAATTTCCTACTTGTTACGGAAATTTGTATTTCGCACCCTCAGTTGATTGATGTAAATACCTGATAATTACCAAATAATCGATTGTTTTTGTTTGCAATATAAACCAAACGATAATAAACAATTAGCAAAAGAATACAAATGGTAAGCACTTTATAGACAAATAATACATGAATAAATACATGTACCATGTACATAATATATTGTTCAATAAAATGCCCCGCATTAAATAAGCATTAAATAACCGCTTTAGTAAAATACCGGTTACACAGGTAACCAGTGAAAAGTATGGCTTTTTCACGGCAAATTTCCCAATCCAAACAAGTCAGCAAGTGGTTGCTACTTCGCTTTTAGCGAACTTCGGATATAACGAACGATATTTTAATGTCCCAGTGAGTTCGTTATAACCGGAGTCGACTGTATATCATTCACAGAATTTGCTTGTTTTAGGACATAAGAAAACATACAGTTTGGTTGTTTAAATTTCCTTCACTTGTGTGCAGGTGTTGCATCTGTATCTCTGTATTGATATATTATCTTATTAGTAAAAATACACTTGGTGATAAACTTACCACAATAAGAATAATTGATTTGTTTTCCTAAACAGCCTTTTAAATGTTAAATACCTATTCAGTCATTTGTAACATAAGCATTGTCTTCTGTTGTACACAGATTGTTTTAGAATCATTTTCTGGTCGGCTTGTTTGTATTGTTAAGCAAGATAATCAATATATCCTGTATGTCTGCATTTAACATATGTGGAAATGTTTCTATTGATATCCTTTTATCTTCTTAACAATAAGTTAATTTTTTAGGGGTGCCTTCAGACTGCCATTCCTTAGAATTATGTCTATTTCTTAAATTTTTGCATGAAATGATCAATACTGCATATCTCTGAACTTTTTGGGTTGTTCTGCGTAAACACTTGTTCACATACTGGAAAAAAGAGAAAGAAAAATGACTTTTTGTCCCAGTTTGACAGCAGTGTGTCCCAATTTTCTGTATACAATGTAGTTTGTTCTGGTTTTGTGTCTTAAATGAACGCAGATTTTCAGTTTTTGCAAAAATGCTTTTAAGTTGTTTACTGTATATACTACTTCTATCCTGTATATACATGTAGTTATTCTGAATGTTATTTAGATTAAATGTTTCAACAGCTTACTGGATGCATATTTAATGGGAATGCACCAAACTGGACTAGATAATAAGCATGATTATTGTTGTCATTAGCACACAGCCCCTTCGTTTACTACATTTGTCTGGAATTAAAAAAGCCTCTCATAATGTACATCTGAGATGTGAGAATTTCTGAATGTGAGAATTTCTGAATATATGATAAAGTTAATTATATTTGAATCAATAAAAAGATTTACTTGAGGCAATGCAATTGGTAGTTCAGATTTACTGTAGAAAGTAATACACACGGTGTGTTTTAATGTAATAAAGTATGGTATCTGACAAGTTTCATGTTTTCCCTATCAGAATATATCATGTTGTAGATCTAAGAACCTGACAATTTAACTGCTTCAATGATTAGTGATTTTGTTGGACATCATAAAGTCCCTGTTATGAGATGAAACTCTCTCCTAGGGAATATAGAACCTTTACTGTCTGATGCTTGAACTTGTCTTAATAGTCTCATTTAGCTTAATGAAAGTTGAAAGAACTGGCTTAGGTAATATTTTTATACAGTGTCAGTAGCAGCAAACTTGAGGGGAACACATCAGATTGGTAACATACAATTAGAATGTTTCTGTTTTAAAACACATATGAAAATTGTACATAAACAGTATAAAACATTCGGGAACAAAATATAATGCTGCAGTTTTAAAGGTCATTTTTACTGCTGTAATGTCTATATGAAAAACAACAGCATTTATGTAAGAAGAATACATGTAGCTTAAAATTGCCATTGTTCACTCAGATCATAATCATGATATGGGTCAGGACTTGCATGTATATGATTTTATGGGTTAAAACATTGTATGTTTTAATTAATAAAACTGTAGGAATGTACTTCATGGTATAATGTTTGTGTTGATTCTTTTATTTTAAGGAGCAACAGTTACAGTATACAGTAGTGAAAAAAATTACACAAAGAATCAGTACCAGTTGTTCTGTGTAGAATTTTTGTTCCTTCAAAGAAGTCAGAACACTTTCTTGTAGAATAAAGTATTGATGCCAGCTAGTATAACATGAAGTTTTAACCAGATATTCCCTGTTTTATAATCTAGTGCCTGGCTGTTTTAATGCCTTACAACACAACTGCTTTTACTATTCTATTGATTGCAGTGAATCTTGGTAAAATTTATCCTCTCAGATCTTTGTTCAATTTAGGATATAAATTTGTTACAGTTTTTCTACAGAATTGAGGTATTCATCCAATATGGTGTTAGACTGTGAATCAGGCAACCTGAGTCAATATGTAGAGTGTTGGACAGTGAATTTGGCAACCCTGGTTCGATTTCTGGACATTGCAGGTCATTTTGTTGTGATTGATCAAGAAATCACACTCTTCTGCCAGGGACCAGACTTCCCAAAATATATCTGTCCAACAGACATGTCCGATAAATTTTGATTAGGTCCGACAATTTCTATATATATTCCAGATCGGTCTGACTGTCCCACTTTAATCCAAGTTGCACATATACAAAATGGTGTCGCTAAAGGTGCCAAACCTAGGAAAAACATCAGGGGTGCGCGCAGAACAGCAGTAAAAGAATGAAAAGAATAGACCAGAGAGAAAATTTAATAAAAAATAGAAGCAGGTCCGTGAATGGTTGGTGTACGACACGGATTTGAAAATGCGCTGTACGGACTGTGCCGATTTTTATGGCAAAAAAATACAGTGCTTTTACTAAGAAAAGACGAACCAAAAAATATATATCAATTAAAAAGAAATAAGCAAAATAATGAATCCATTACAGATTATATAGCAAAGTCTGGATAGTTGACATGTAAAACACCTATAATAGATTAATAAAAGTAGGCTTATTGTAACTACTTGCAAATGCATATGATGACATGAATGGTTAAGGTAAACAGGGTAGACTGCAGAATCTGTAAAGAATTCTAAAAAGGTTAGCCATGGTCTAGTGATTAATTGTTAGTGACAAATTATTATGATGGACACAATTAAGCCAAAAGTCATCAACACTTTAAGGGGTCAGTTTGGTCAAATAAAGGATAAACTAGAAATGTGTCCATAGGACACAGGTGCCCCCACACTACACCGATTTGTCAATCTTATGTCTCTAGGTCAAATTTTATTTTGGCTACATGTGCCCAAGTTGAAAACTAAAAATCTTTTATTAAGTAAAGGGCAAATACTACAAATACTGAATTAATCCACAAGAAAACCCCAAGGTGCATAAGTGCACATGCTGACATTCTTGTAAACTTTCAGGCCTACAGGTCATAAACTTTTTGAGTTACGTGTGACACAAGTTGAAAATTGGAAATTTTTACTAATTCAAGGGCAATTACTCTAAAAATACTAAATATATCCACATGAAAATACCCAAATGCACAACTTCACATGCTGATCAACATGGTTTCATGACTCTAGGTCAAATATTTTTTGAGTTACGTGCAACACAAGTTGAAAATTTGAAATTTTTACTAAGTCAAGGGCAATAACTCTAAAAATACTAAAAATATCCACACAAAAATACCCAGGTGCACTACTACACATGCTGAGCAACATTCTTGTAAGGTTTCATGACTCTAGGTTATATACTTTTTTAGTTACGTGCGACACAAGTTGAAAATTGGAATTTTTTACTAAGTCAAGGGCAATAACTCTAAAAATACTAAAAATATCCATACGAAAATACCCAGGTGCACAACTACACATGCTGAGCAACATTCTTGAAAGGTTTTATGACTCTAGGTCAAATACTTTATTAGTTACATGCGACACAAGTTGAAAATTGCAAATTTTACTAACCAAAGGCAATAACTCTAAAAATACTAAATATATCCACATGAAAATACCCAGGTGCACAACTTCACATGCTGATCAACATTTCTGTAAGGTTTCATAACTCTAGATCAATTACTTTTTTAGCTATGTGCGACACAAAAAGTGAACGGACGGACGGACGGATGTACTCACAAAATGGTACTTATGTGACTTTTCCTTTGATCTTTTTGGCCATTTTTAGTCACACAAGGCTTAAAAAAGACACACAAGTAATGAAAGAGAATTTACTGTTACCCATTGTTCTCCAAGTCACACAAGTAGCTCTGGGTTTGTACGGATGGATGGACAAGGGTAAATCTAAAGTCCCCCCCCCCACCCTCTATAGTGGGGGCATAAAATTTTCACTGGCCAGTCCATAACAAAGGTTTACTAAAAGATCTTAGTCCATGGACAGTTCAATACTGATTCTTAAATTATATGCGAATGATCTTCCATCCAAAGAAGTATTCAACAAAGTTTTTGCTTATCTGTGGAATTCCATATCAGTAGCATGAATTTTTTACATATCTTCAGTATAATATTATTATTTTAGATAAATGCAGCTGTTTTATGTCTGTCAGATGTAACTTTATTATTGTAGGTAAGAATCTCTGACCTATATTGTTTACTTGTTAATATTCAATGATATTTCCCCTGGTAACTGCCAGACTTTCCAGGTTGTGTAAACATTGTTATCTGATAAAATACATCTTTAAAACTTGTTAATTACAAAAGAAATCAATCTGTAAACAAAATTGCCATGGATTTGCCAAAAATAATCCTGATAGGCTAGAAAAGTCAACATAAATAAAAAGAGACTTGCTTGATTTGTATTTCTGTTAGGCTTAGCAAATTATGGATAAATGATCAACTTCAAGTAACTCAAACTTAGATCTTAAGTAAAACAAACTTAGATCTTATGTAACTGATTAGTCAGAAAACAGCAGAAAAATAAGACAGAACTAGGAAAAATGTTTTTACCCTCAAGGTAAGAGCTATGAAGCTTCCATTTACACAGTCCTTTACCAGATTTGGACATTTCTAACTACCTTAGTGACTTATGGATCTTTTTTTTTCATATTTGAAAATGAAACACTTTCTACATAGTGTATGCATCATTATCCAGCTAAGTACAATCTCCCATCATTATTTGTGTAAGATAAGAAAAATAAAATGTTTATGAATGATAGAATTTTTAATTGGCATATTTTTTATCTGATTTAAAACACATATTAACACATATTTAGTTTCTTCTTGAATATGTTAATTCACATTGTGGATTGCATGGCCAAGTGCTTAACACATCAAGACTAGCAATCTAGGGATCACTAGATGTGTGGGTTTTAACTTGTCAGGGGCAAGCAGTGGTTTCCTTGAGCAAGAAACTTTTCACTCATTGCTCAGTACAGGTTATCTTTAGCTTATAGCTTTCTACAGAATTGAACTAAAATAAATTCTGTTTGTAAACATTGATGCTGAAAAAATAAAAATATAATAATAAAACATTCATCAATTTTGACATCCATCAATATGATTTACGTTGAAGTAGTCATGAAATTATCATTTTACCCCCTTATATAATGTTGTGGGGGCTATACTGGAATCACTTGTTACATTGGTCAGTCCGTCCATATCCCATCAAGTCCACTCTATAAAGCCCTTGAAGGATTTTCTTCAAACTTAAATGTTGACCTAGAAAAGTTGATGTGAGGAACCCTTGCCACCTTTGTGCAGACTCAAGGTCAAAGTCACCCTTGAAGTTCAAAGGTCAGATATTAGACAATTTTTGTCTACTCTATAAATCCAATACCCCTTTAAAGATTTTCTTTAAACTTGGCCCAAATTTTCACCTTTACAAGGCCATGAGCAAAATCATTCTGCCACTGTGCAGGGTCAAGGTTAAGGTCATCTTTGAAGGTCAAAAGTCAAACAGTATAAATTCTTTACTTTTTCAATGTTTTATTTCAAAAATAGTGATAAATTGCACTATATAATATCCAGCGTCATACAGATCAAACTGAAAGTTTGCATACTGAAAAACCCTTGATCTTATATTTGGGTAAGTAATAAATGTCGATTACTTTTATATACCTGATAAACAGACAGTGTGAACATATGTTTTTATACTGCTTTGATCTGATCAATTGTTTAGATTAGAAATGAAATATACTCTCTGGGTATCTAATATTTGGATATTGAGAGAAATGTAAGAGAAAGTAGTTATGTTCATTATGTTTAGCTCAACCAACACAACTTGCCAGTGATCCAGGCTACAAGAGCTAAAAATAGAAAATAAAATATGTTAAATAACATAATACTTAAAGGCTGTGCTAATCTTGATGAAAATAATAGTTTATAATTACATCTCCTCCTTAACTGTTTGGTGTTTTCTAAATGAAACTCAACAAGAATGATCTTCAGGACTGGTGGTCTTTTACAAAATATATAAAATCTAAAATCATTCCTTTGCTTTGAACTACAGCTAATTATAGAAATAAGCTTACAGCTAATTATAGAAATAAGCTTAAACATCAAATTTTGTCGAAACTCTTATATTGATTCTTTGGTGGTTCTGTACAAATAAGAGAAATTTGTTCTGTTCTTTGAACCACATGATTGTGAAAAAAAAGAAAAGAAATAAGCTGTAAAATCTCCTAAATTTCACTGTAGATTTTAATAAACCTCAATAGAAATGATCCTCAGGTGGTCCTGTAGCCAAATTCATTAATGGTCAGCTGAACAAAAAATTAAAATGGGCATGACATGAACAACTTGATTGTTTTGACAAAGGTCAATAGGAATGGTGTTTACATGATACTGCTGGTGTCGGACCTTAAAATAGGAGTAAGCTTTAAACAGCGTTTTCACAATTGTTGGGCAGATTTTTATGAAACAATGTTTGTAATAAGCTAATAATGAAAATGATATCTTAAGGGCCATCAAGGTGGTAAGTCTTAACATGACATAAGATGGCTATCAGAGGCATAAATAACTTTGTGTAGAATTCTGATAAAATTCTTTCATATAAGGAAGCTGTCCAGCACACTTTCAGAATGTTGATGGTTCTACATGTACTTTGATGCATGAAAGGGTACCTGAGGTCTTCCTCCACAAGTTACCTTATGACCATTACAGTCTGTGTGACTTCAAACCCAACCAAAAATACAAAAGTAAACCTAAAATGACAAAATCTTCCCTCACAGCTGTAGGGCAGATTTTGCCAAAACTTTAGAGATATTTCTTACATGGTACTGTGTAAAAATCGAAGAACTGATGGAAGGTTTAGTGACATCTGCTGTGCTTGGCAATTTTGATCAAACACAAATAGAATTGAGTATTTGATCATACTGTAGAAGAAAGCTAAAATTATTTGATCTGCTGAATTAATTGACTGGAAGATTAAGAGTTAAGATCTTTGAAATGGTATAAACTATGATATTATTGCCTGGACTGTGTCTTATATAAGGACCCACTTACTATTGTATATTTTTGCTGTTTTTCAGGAAGGCCAGGTATTGGAGATCTCACAGGTGAATGATATCAGATTGGGCCTGCCTCCCAAGATTAATGTAAGTAGATAATTTACACTAAAGTTATTAGTTCTGTAAAACCTACAGTGATTTATGGTGGGTTAGTTGGTTAAAACTTTTAGATTACTGTGACCTTGATTGTTGTTGCAATCACTACCTATAGAGGGAAAACTTTAACGCAGGCAAAACACTAATTTAGATATTGAATCTTAAACAAGTATTATGAAAATTCACACCATTTCAAAAGTAGCAATAAGCAAAGGTCAAGGCAACTGTTGCCTTGACCCATGAATAATTAAGAATACTTTGGCCTACAGTTCTAAGATTTGATGTTGAGGTTGATCTTGACATGAGGTCATTGGTCAAAGGCTTTTACGAAAATAAAATGATAAAAATCATTATGATCAAAAGCTAGTCTTTAGCCTTGGTGGGTAGATTGGTCATTGTGTTGTTGGAAATGTTCTGGAAAGTACATTAGTATTACAGATTCATTATGTTTAACTGGCGTTGATAAGGAACAAAAGGAAAATACATACATTTATACTTGTACTACTTGTATATAGTACTACTATATACTAGTACTACAGCACGCTGAGTATTGTAATAAAGTGTCATTTATTGAGACAAATTTTCCATAATGAAAAATTCAAGATAACTCTGCTTACATGTTCCTAGATTTCCACATGATGGCCATTTCACTGCTTGTTCATAAAACTGTGAATGTTTCCATAATGTAGAGATTTGTCTTTTCTGTTAAATTTTGTTTCCCAGAAAAACAAGAGGTTGATGGATTGAGCACATTTTCCTGATATAAGAATGTTATACTTCCTTTTATCTATTGATTTTCACTCAAAATTACTTTGACATTCATCATTGTGCATTAGAGTGTTTTGAAAGTGCAATCTTCTAATTGATTTAGTCAGATTAATTAATTGATAAAATAATAGAATTTTGTGGGTTAAAGTGCTGTTGATTTTATGGAATTTCAATTAGTCCATTATAAGGCAATCCTCAGAAATACTGTGTTTACATGGCCATGTTATGTAATGTGCATTTTTTTAGTAATTTTTCTTTCTCTGTTTTTAGTTAAAAAGTTATTTATATTTTAATTTACTTTTATTCTTTGTTATTTACCTTTATTCTTCCATTCCTTTGGTGTCGCAAAACAGAGATCCAAATTCCCCTCATCTGCTTCTCTTTAACAAGTAATATGTGTGGCAGAATGAGGAAACATATGTAGTCTGCACGTCTTATAGGACAAATAAGAAATCAACAAAATGGAATATACACTGTATCTAGAATGACCATAGTTGATGTGTTAACATTTAGCCAACAATTCTATAAGTACATTTTGGTATATATATGTTGGGTTTAAATGGCACTGCCCTTATGTGATCAAATGACTTATCTCTGAATTGAACTGTTACAACCTTTTCTAGCAATTGATCTAAGGCGAATGAGAAAAGGCAAACATAGCCTACTTGTTATAATGAAATAGTATGGTTTTAGCCGATTGAGTTTTTTGGAGCATTGCATGATAAAATCTAGTCTTTAGAGGTAGTGCTTATGAAATATGGTTCCTGACTTCACCAAGGACTAAATTTTCGCCACCTCTTAGCCTAATGCACCAGATATTGAGATCTTTAAATTACTCTTAGGAGACCTTTTTCTTCAATTTAGAACAACTTTTCATGTGTTAATAATCTGAACTTTAAGCCTATAGAAAGACCATGTGTGCAGTCATTGGAATTTGTAACATTATTTCCTTAAATAATATACACAGCTGTTTAGGTGAAGCTCAGTTGAAGTTGGTGATTAAGTGTCTCCTAACTGTCCTAAAGTCTTCTTGATTCAGTTCATAAAAATTGACCATTTATATACAATGTACATACCCATTGTGAGACAGTTATATTGGCAAGTCCATTTCATTTTATATTATGCAAATGCCTGACTGTAATCAATTATTGATTTCTTGTTTGTACTTTCTAACTCCTGATATTTTAGACTTACAGTACTTCATAAAACAACAATGAAGGGTATTATTATTTTATGCCCCTGTTTATTTATCCATCTGTCAATCTATTTGTTAGCAATTTTGTATCCGCCCTTTAAATCTGAAATCCCTTTAAGGATTTTCATGATGATTTTGGTTCAAATGTTCACCTAAGTGAGACCATGTCCAGGATGCTGCAAATTGCAGCTTGACCAAGTGGTGAATGCATTGGACCAGTAATCTTAAGAATCATTTTCTGCATGGGTTCAAACACTTTTGGGGGGCAAGCCTGTTTTTTTTAGCAAGAAATTTCACTCTTATTGCTCAGTACTGGTAGGTTCCATTACTGGCTTTACCCTTCTCCAGCATGAATCAAAATAGGTGAGCGATCTGTCTAAAACAGACTGTAAACTAATTCTGATACTTTCGAAGATATTTTCTTTCTGTTCTGACTAAGTTTTTCACAGTAGTTAATTCTTGCATTTAATTCGTTAATTTGAAATCATGTTGCCAGAATAAATCATCAGATTATAGACTGTTAGACTGGTCAGCCATTCAGGATATCTAAATATTTGGATAATGGATGTGAATAATTAGACTGGTCTACCATCACAGGATTTATATATATAGTAAATAAGATGATTGCTATATGCTAGTCTGCTATATCAGGATTTATCATGATGTGATGTGAATAAATAATCCTTTACCTTTCCCAGCCTAGACAAATTGACCAACACAACATGACATATAGTTGTATGTTTAATTGTCATATATTATTGCTATAATGTAATTGGCCATGTAGCAACATTAGTTTCATTATTCTCTGATACAGCTCAGGGGCAGGAACAAGATGTCAGACCTCTGCACTTAACAGTTTGTATGTCTATAAACATGCTTGGGGCAAGATAAGAAATATTGTCTTGAGAAAGGAATCTTTACCCTATTAGATCAGAGTGTGTTACATAGCAACATTTATTCTTGAAATTACAGTTCTTGCCTTTTTCTTTTCAGAGTTTTATCAACAAATTTAGTACCTTTAATTGTCTTGCATGTAGGATTTCAGTCAGAATTATGAGTGCATAGAGAATATAGTAACAGAACTGTGTAGCAGGCACAATAATGTCTTTAAAGATAGTTGTTCAACTTTAATGTTAGTTATACTGCATTTTCTTTTTTTGATTGGGAACCGATTGTTATAATCGATGGATATGAAATGATCATAAGTTATGTGTTTATCTAAGTTTGTACTTGGAGTCATGTAATGCTCGAATTTTTGCTATTAAGAAAAACACAACTTTTAAGATGTTGTACTTAAATTCTTTTCTCCTATTCAACCAGTCACAGTGAAATATTTTGACAAGGCAAGGTACATTGTTTACTAGTCTGTAAAGGGAGGGATATTTTTGTATACTTGCGACTCAAAGAATTTGACAGGAAGAATTTGTTAGTATTTTGAGATATGCATATAAAGTTGAATCATTTATCATTTCAGGATCCTAAGGTGATCATTGATTTGGAACAGAAAGGAACAGGTGGACTTGAAGCTCGAACTGTTACCATCTGTAGTGGGCTGGACTTTGTGAATATCAATTACACACCAATGATAGCAAGAGATCCTGAGACAGCTAAGGTACCACACTGAAATGAAAACATTAGTTATTGTTGTAAACACTGGTATGGAAAGCTTTAATGTAGTAAAGGTTATTGACTGCTGTAAGTTCAAATCTCGTCAGATACTTTCGATTATTTCATCTATCTATCTTACTATATTTGTTGGTGGTTCTACTCAGGTGCCTTCTTGTGTCTGAAATAATAAACAGGAACCTGTTAAGCTGGAAAGTCAGTCTGACCTTTATAGTGTCAGTGTGACTTAAATTCAACAAAACTAACAATCTTTGATTGAGTTATGGAAAATATAAAAATCACATTATTTCATATTAGCTTTACATGTGACCTTAGGTAGAATGTATTTAGATAGGCAGCTTTTATGACAAAAATACATGGTCACAGTTAAATGGTAAAAGTCATGTCCACAAGTTAATTATCTTTGATTGCTTATAAGGTTAAATCTTTAGTTAACTATCTGTTACTGTTTCTAGGGTTTAGTATAAAGTTGTTTTCTTTAGGTTTTGTGTAAAAATAGCAATCTTTGACTGTTTCTAAGGTTCAGCGCAAAGTTAGCAATCTTTGACTTTTTCTTATGTTTAGCAAGAAGTTAATTAACTTTTACTGTTTCTAAGATGTTGTCTTTAACTGTTTTTCTAAGGTTTAGTGAAAAATTTACTGTTTTTCTTAGGTTTGGTACAATGTTTGGCATTGTTTGCCATTTGACTTTTCTAAGGTTTAGTCCAAAATAAACCATCTTTAACAGTGGCAAAGTAAGCAATCTCTTACTGTTTCTAAAGTTAAACGCAGAGTTAATGATCTTTGACTGTGGCAAAGGTAACCATTTAGGATTTAGTGCAAAGTAAATGATTTTTCACTGTTTCTAAGGTTTATCACAATGTTCAGATCTTTGACTGTTGACTGCTATGTGGTTAAGTGCATGTCATATATTAAAGGTCTATGTCTGTTTCTGCGGTAAAGATCATTTTCACAAATAAGGGTCTGTATTTTTAAAGTGAAAAACTGCAGAAATGCCCTGGGGATGAGCATCCTGTTATCAATTGACAAAGTATATATATATGTTATCTATTATATTTTCATACTTCACTATAGATCTGTTTGATGGATATAATATTTAGAGACTTTCTTGTGGCATTTGCTGTTTATTCTGACAGAAAACTTTTGAGACTAACCTTATCAGATAAATGAAGAATTTACAGATAATAAGGAAACCATATTGTTCTAACTGATATACATTCTCCAGGCATCTGGCTCTGATATTTATTCTTGTAATAGAGTTGGTCAAAGAATATTTTATAATGAAAGCTAAATCTTTTTTCAATCTAAGCTAGTGTAATGTAGGCAAATAACAGATTTTACAGTGGCTAAAAGTTCAAAGTTCATTTCTGCCATTGGTACTATTGTTGAACAAAATAATTCATTGAGGTTCATTTATTTTTCATCATCTCTTTCTTTTAACTAAGCATGTTTGGTACAGACAGTCATGTTGAATTACTTATAAAATGTTGTACTCTTGTATGTAACAGTAAATTAAATTATAAAGTGTGTGTGTGATGTGGAAAAATAAAGTTCTATGAGACTTGTTTGATGAATTTATTATATTATAGGAATTTTAAAAACTGTGAATGGTTAGCATCTGTTTAGAGTTTATGTAGGACCAAATTTTTGCAAAGCCATAAAATTAATACAGAGATGTGAATTTGGGTATTTTGAGGTAGCAGTGATGTTTGTTGGTAGCTAGCAGTGATGTTTGTGGGTAGCTAGCAGTGATGTTTGTGGGTAGCTAGCAGTGATGTTTGTGGGTAGCTAGCAAGTTGATGTTTGTGGGTAGCTAGCGGTTGATGTTTGGGTAGCTAGCAGTGATGTTTGTGGGTATAGGTAGCTGAGATGTTTGTGGGTAGCTAGCAGTGATGTTTGTGGGTAGCTAGCAGTGATGTTTGTGGGTAGCTAGCAGTGATGTTTGTGGGTAGCTAGCTGAGATGTTTGTGGGTAGCTAGCAGAGATGTTTGTGGGGTAGCTAGCAGTGATGTTTGTGGTAGCTAGCTCTACGAGATGTTTGTTGGTAGCTAGCTGAGATGTTTGTGGGTAGCTAGCAGTGATGTTTGTGGGTAGCTAGCGGTGATGTTTGTGGGTAGCTAGCGGTGATGTTTGTGGCAGGCTTTCTACTGGTCCCTACTTTTCCTACTTTTCCTACTTTTCCCTAGTTTTTTCTTTTGATCCCTACTTTGCCCTACTTTTTTCTGAAATAGCCCTATTATCCCTACTTTTTCATTTTGAAATGAAATGAAAAAAAGAAGATATTTAAAATGGTATTTCAGTTGTATTTTCAGTTGCAATTGATGAGTAGTTAAGGTGTGTTAGTGTCTCCTTGTGATGTCCATCCTTGAAAGACTCATGGTCAGAGCTGCATTACTGGTACTGGTACTGCAGTATATACTGGAGCAATTTTGCAAGTACTGGTACTGATACTGAATTATTCTTACAAAAGTTTGCTACTACTCAGGTACTGGTACTGCATTACTGTCTTAAAAAAGTGGTACTGCTACTGCATTACTAGGCAGTATTTTTGGTTTTGATAAAAATGTCATTATTTTTACTCATAAAGTAAAGCTGTAAATTCCATGTATTATTTTATTTTTGTGAAAAAGTAAGTTATCAAATCTATTAATGATTTGCTGCAATATTCCTTCAAATGTTAACATAGTATTCATCATAAAAAAGCACCAAAGACTTAAAGTAAAATTAAATTGAGATAAACAGAGTCAATAACTCTTTACTGGTAAAATATCCTTATTGCAATCTTATTACTTTGTATTTACTAGTAAAAAAAGAGCAAAATAAACACTAATATTGTCCAACAACATTGACCTGGCACTCTTGCATTTGACCCCATAGTCGGTAAATTCCGTAAACGTTACTATCTATTGTAAATCGATATGAATGTATATAACCAGTTGTTAAATGATCTAAATTACAAATCCCTCTTAGCACAGTCGTAAAGTGCTTTCACTTCAAGAATATAGATGCACACTCGTAGGTTCAAATCCTGGTTCAGCCACTTTTATAAAAAAAAATTCTTATTTTAAAATTGCTATTTATCTCTTAACTCATGCAAAATGTTTTGAGTTTTTGGTTGTGTATAAATTTTAATTTGTATTATGGACGTGCTGTCCTTTTTATTAATTAAAGATAATGTAATGAAATAAAAAATAAAATTGTATAAAAACACTACTTAAAAGGTATCCTAAAAACCAGATGTAGTAAAACGATCTCAAATTAATTCTTGCAAGTTATTTTTTCAAAATGAAATAAAAAAAATGTATGTCCTCATAACGTGGTGTTGGTAAGGTATCGAACCAGGGAACTTTAGATCAGTAGTCAGGCATCTATACCAATACACCACAACTCATTGACGTGTGAAGTTAATAAAGATATTGATATATTCGTTAGATACCACTGTTTATCACCAGCCCTTTATGGAAATTAATGAAGTGCCAGGTCAATATTGTTGGACAATAAATTACTTCTATTCTAAATAATCATATTTCAAGTGATATTGTTAGCACCATAAAAAAGTTATTTACTTTGGTATAAATTGAACAGAGGTGTGAAGGTGTAAAAGGCAACAAAAAGACTGGTGGGTTTAAAATGTAAGATTATTGCATTGTACTACAGTTGACTGGTTACAAAACAATAACATATGACATGAATATATGATGATTATTGTTTGTAAAAAGTATGTTTGTTCATTTAAGTTGTAAAAATGTAATGTCAACATTAAAGTAAATGATTTTATTTCTTTGTTGAAGAATGTTTGCAATTATTTTGAATGACACTGTGTATTTATTCAAACTTTGATGAATATATAAAGGTATTAGTACTGGTACTTAATTACTTCCCCCAAAAAAGTACTGGGTACTGCAGTACCAAGCTAAAATCAAGTACTAGTACTGGAAATTGTACTGCAAAACTTGGCAAGTACTGGAACTGGTACTTAAGTACTACAGCCTTAGTACTGATGCAGCTCTGCTCATGGTGCCTTGGCAAAACATTCAGCAACATTCTGCCTATGAAGGTGAATGTCTTTCAAGCATGGACTGAACTGAAGATACACACACAGCCTGATGTGGTCTTGGTGATGGTATGTTTTGCTAATTCTTAACTAAAACGGTAAGAAATTCCTACTTTATCCCTAGTTTTTAACATCAGAAATCCCTACTTTGCCCTACTTTTTGGTAAAAAAATGCCCTACTTTTTCCCTAGTTTTTTTG
Organism: Ruditapes philippinarum; assembly: GCF_026571515.1. Lineage (NCBI taxonomy): Eukaryota > Metazoa > Mollusca > Bivalvia > Venerida > Veneridae > Ruditapes > Ruditapes philippinarum. Next base: position 11,996 of record NW_026862106.1, on the reverse strand, counting down.
GTAGAGGCAGTAGAAAGCCTGTTGTGGGTAGCTAGCGGTGATGTTTGTGGGTAGCTAGCAGTGATGTTTGTGGGTAGCTAGCGGTGATGTTTGTGGGTAGCTAGCAGTGATGTTTGTTGGTAGCTAGCGGTGATGTTTGTGGGTAGCTAGCAGTGATGTTTGTGGGTAGCTAGCTGTGATGTTTGTGGGTAGCTAGCGGTGATGTTTGTTGGTAGCTGTGATGTTTGTTGGTAGCTAAGCTGAGATGTTTGTGCGGTAGCTAGCAGTGATGTTTGTGGGTAGCTAGCAGTGATGTTTGTGGGTAGCTAGCTGAGATGTTTGTGGGTAGGTAGCAGTGATGTTTGTGGGTAGCTAGCAGTGATGTTTGTGGGTAGGTAGCGGTGATGTTTGTGGGTAGCTAGCGGTGATGTTTGTGGGTAGCTAGCAGTGATGTTTGTGGGTAGGTAGCGGTGATGTTTGTGGGTAGCTAGCGGTGATGTTTGTGGGTAGCTAGCAGTGATGTTTGTGGGTAGGTTTGCAGTGATGTTTGTGGGTAGCTAGCGGTGATGTTTGTGGGTAGCTAGCGGTGATGTTTGTGGGTAGGTAGCGGTGATGTTTGTGGTTAGCTAGCGGTGATGTTTGTGGGTAGCTAGCAGTGATGTTTGTGGGTAGCTAGCGGCGATGTTTGTGGGTAGCTAGCGGTGATGTTTGTGGGTAGCTAGCGGTGATGTTTGTGGGTAGCTAGCTGTGATGTTTGTGGGTAGCTAGTAGGGCTGTGCATCGCCATTTTTTTCTGTCACGATACATATCACAATACTTGCATTTCCAAACGATGCGATTCACGATATGTATTGCATACTTTAAAAAATCAAATGCATATTGCGATTTTTATGTTTCGATGCAATACGTATCACAATACAGACTTTCAGACTTTATCTATATAAAAAGCTTGGTCATTTGTTCACAGCATAATTATGAATGTAATATAAAACTATTCCAGTAACAAAACAATAAACTCTTCAACTTATTATAACTTATTTTCAAGTTTTGATCTGTCAACAATTTACGTTACCTATTACTTAAGGATTTTTACTTTTCACTTAAGGATTAAAGGTATTTTTCATTTACTTTTTATCAAGGATAAAAGGTATTTTTCATTATACCATAACTATTAGTGTATTGCGAAACTTTCCCGCTATATCGATGCATCGGGTGGTGAAATATGTATTGCATCCTGATATATTGGAATTTATAAATTCATTACGATGCATACATCGAGGACAGGGCAGATCGCGATGTATCGATGCATCGATGAATCGTTACACCTCTAGTAGCTAGCGGTGATGTTTGTGGGTAGCTAGCAGTGATGTTTGTGGGTAGCTAGCAGTGATGTTTGTGGATAGCTAGCTGTGATGTTTGTTGGTAGGTAGCAGTGATGTTTGTGGGTAGGTAGCAGTGATGTTTGTGGGTAGGTAGCAGTGATGTTTGTGTGTAGGTAGCAGTGATGTTTGTGGGTAGGTAGCAGTGATGTTTGTGGGTAGGTAGCAGTGATGTTTGTGGGTAGGTAGCAGTGATGTTTGTTGGTAGGTAGCAGTGATGTTTGTGGGTAGGTAGCAGTGATGTTTGTGGGTAGCTAGCTGTGATGTTTGTGGGTAGGTAGCAGTGATGTTTGTGGGTAGCTAGCAGTGATGTTTGTGGGTAGCTAGCAGTGATGTTTGTGGGTAGCTAGCAGTGATGTTTGTGGGTAGGTAGCAGTGATGTTTGTGGGTAGCTAGCAGTGATTGTTTGTGGGTAGCTAGCAGTGATGTTTGTGGGTAGCTAGCAGTGATGTTTATGGGTAGGTAGCAGTGATGTGTGGTCCAAATTTTTGCAATGCCATAAAATTAATACAGAGATGTGAATTTGGGTATTTTGAGGTAGCAGTGATGTTTGTGGGTAGCTAGCGGTGATGTTTGTGGGTAGCTAGCAGTGATGTTTGTGGGTAGCTAGCGGTGATGTTTGTGGGTAGCTAGCAGTGATGTTTGTGGGTAGCTAGCGGTGATGTTTGTGGGTAGCTAGCAGTGATGTTTGTGGGTAGGTAGCTGAGATGTTTGTGGGTAGCTAGCAGTGATGTTTGTGGGTAGCTAGCAGTGATGTTTGTGGGTAGGTAGCAGTGATGTTTGTGGGTAGCTAGCTGAGATGTTTGGTGGGTAGCTAGCTGAGATGTTTGTGGGTTAGCGAGCAGTGATGTTTGTGGGTAGCTAGCTGAGATGTTTGTGGTAGCTAAGCTGAGATGTTTGTGGGTAGCTAGCAGTGATGTTTGTGGGTAGGTAGCAGTGATGTTTGTGGGTAGCTAGCTGAGATGTTTTGTGGGTAGCTAGCTGAGATGTTTGTGGGTAGCTAGCAGTGATGTTTGTGGGTAGGTAGCAGTGATGTTTGTGGGTAGCTAGCTGAGATGTTTGTTGGTAGCTAGCTGAGATGTTTGTGGGTAGCTAGCAGTGATGTTTGTGGGTAGCTAGCTGAGATGTTTGTGGGTAGCTAGCTGAGATGTTTGTGGGTAGCTAGCAGTGATGTTTGTGGGTAGCTAGCAGTGATGTTTGTTGGGTAGCTAGCTGAGATGTTTGTGGGTAGCTAGCTGAGATGTTTTGTGGGTAGCTAGCTAAGATGTTTGTGGGTAGCTAGCTTGAGATGTTTGGTGGGTAGCTAGCAGTGGATGTTTGTGGGTAGCTAGCTGAGATGTTTGTTGGTAGCTAGCTGAGATGTTTGTGGGTAGCTAGCTGAGATGTTTGTGGGTAGCTAGCAGTGATGTTTGTGGGTAGGTAGCAGTGATGTTTGTGGGTAGGTAGCTGAGATTTGTTTGTGGGTAGGTAGCAGTGATGTTTGTGGGTAGCTAGCAGTGATGTTTGTGGGTAGCTAGCAGTGATGTTTGTGGGAAGCTAGCAGTGATGTTTGTGGGTAGCTAGCAGTGATGTTTGTGGGTAGCTAGCAGTGATGTTTGTGGGTAGGTAGCAGTGATGTTTGTGGGTAGGTAGCAGTGATGTTTGTGGGTACCTAGCAGTGATGTTTGTTGGTAGCTAGCTGAGATCTTTGTGGGTAGCTAGCAGTGATGTTTGTGGGTAGCTAGCTGAGATGTTTGTTGGTAGCTAGCAGTGATGTTTGTGGGTAGCTAGCAGTTTGATGTTTGTGGGTAGCTAGCTGAGATGTTTGTTGGTAGCTAGCAGTGATATTTGTTGGGTAGCTAGCAGTGATGTTTGTTGGTAGTTAGCAGTGATGTTTGTTGGTAGCTAGCAGTGATGTTTGTGGGTAGGTAGCAGTGATGTTTGTGGGTAGCTAGCAGTGATGTTTGTGGGTAGCTAGCAGTGATGTTTGTGGGAAGCTAGCAGTGATGTTTGTGGGTAGCTAGCAAGAAGAGAAACAAACAATATTTTATTTTAGGTTTTACCGAGTTTCAGGTTTTTACCCAGCTTGTGGGAAAACAGCAATATACATGTAACAAAATATTACAAACATAATAAAGTGACATAATTTAGTTGAAGTAAAAACAAGGCAATGTTATGAACATTTGTACATAAGAAAAATAATATAAATTATTTAATTTTACCCATGAAATATGGTGCTATATCAGTCAAATATATTTCATATTTTTTAAAAATAAATATGAAATATAAATATGAAAGTGGGCGGAGTCAAAACTCATATTTATTTTAAGGGACTTTTTTCGCCGTTTTGTTTGAAAAATCTGATAAATACATGTACTAACAACTTTTTCTTGAATATTGTTTTGAAAACTATCTAGCATGATAGAAAATGGTCTAACAAAGAAAATTAATCAACACCAATATCTTTAATTCAGTAATTAACGCTGTACAGACGTTTAAAGAGTTGTTTACATGACGTCACAATGTAGCGCCAAACAGCGCGTGCTTACGCATAAATTACTGCGCTCTGGTAACAAGCAAGGGGATTCGTTACCATTCTCTTTGATAATGAAATTAAATAAAAAGGTTATTTTTTCGTTTTTGTGAAATATGGTATATATTTTCACTCAACATCATAAAATGCAACATATTTTCACTCGCCGTACCGGCTCGTGAAAATATGTGGCATTTTATCATGTTTCGTGAAAATATATTCCATATTTCACGCAAACGAAAAAATATCCTCTTATTATTCAATTGCAATTTTAGAATTGGAGAATGAGATCAAGATTGTTAAAAACATTTTTGCTTTCACTATAATTCAAGAATGTTTGGTTTATGATAATAAGAATTGTATGTATAATTGTATGTCTTTCTCGTGTCATAAAAAAGGAATAATTAAATATATAATGAAATTCGTCATCTAACTGATTATTAGAACATAAACCACAAACTCTTAAACTTCTATCCAAATTATATAACCTGTTTCAGTTACCTCAGTTTATATTGAATATGTATAAAATTTTACTGACTGTCAACTTCTGTCTTCCGTGATAGGCATCGGCAAATACCAGATCAACAGTCTCTGTCTAATAGCCCATAAATTTAAAGTCAGTAAACAGCTTTAAGGTGAAAACACAAATATATATTTATTAGATTGCAAATAACTCTGACAGGTGTTTATAATGTTAAAGTCTCAAGTCTATTACAAACATACCAAACAAATTACAGGCAAGTTCAAGGTAAGGTTAACATATATTCTAGAGAAATACTTTGTGTTTTTAAATGTCACTCTGCATTGTGATGCAAAAGTTAACAACAAATCTCAACGTGAGTCATTGTTTTAAGTGTTCTTTGACAATATATACACACACACGAAAATGATGCCAAAATGTACTTTTTGATAAGATAAAGAGTTCTACTTTCCAATATTGTTATTTGTTAAGGAATTCATGTTTATTTAAGTGTTTTGAGTAACTAAGATTAGGGATAATTGTTTAATTGGCCATATAAAATACTGTCTCTGGCATTGTTAAAAGACTATTTGACTTCTCTGTGTGAGGGAAAAGTGTACTGTTACATCATCACAGTGGGGATGTTGGAATATTGATTTGAATAACTGTCTCTAGTGAAGTGCTTAACAAGAGTGACCTTGACAAACTTGTTAATGTTAAAATATTCTATATTTGGAAGCTGCAGACATATACCAGAAGTGTTGATGGCTCTTATCAAGAAATGATGCATAAAGTGGTTCTTTATTTCTCTTTCCAAACAGTAAAGCTGGAAACCAAAGTAAACATAAACTACTTTTTAATACTAACAAATACGAGATTTCATTGACCAGTCAGGTATTTTTTAATAAATTGAAGCAAAACCTACAACATTTAATAAGCCTAATAAACCTATAAAAAATACCCCAGACCCCTTACACAGTACACAGAGAGCAAAATGATTTATTTGAATTGTCTAGAAAGTAAGTTATGCAAAACTGTTGAACTATGCTAGTTAGTCAATATACCACCTGTATAACAGCTATCATTGTAAAACTATAGAAAAAACAGGAGAATATTCTCTGTTGGAATGTAGCCATGTTTCAGAGAATAGCAAGCTTTTAATGTAACTAATCATATGGAAAGAAATCCTATTAGACCTGCAGAATTAATTTAGATTTATAGATGTTTTGTTTTATATGCTTGATACTATATTTGATAAATATTTGGCTAATAAATAGGTTGGAAATAATTATATAACATTTTTAAACCCCCGCACAACAAAGTTGTAAGGGGGGCTATACTGGAATCAGATTGTCCGTCTGGCCGTTGGGCTTCCATCGTTTTTTTTTTCTTGTCCGCCCGATAACGTAAGATTCCTTTGACCCACAGTCTTCATATTTGGCATGGAGATTAGTCATGATTAGTAGATCACCCCTATTGATTTTGAGGTCACCAGGTCAAAAGTCAAGGTCACAGGGGCCTTGACTTCAAAAAGCTTGTTTGCCCAATGACTTACGATTCATTTGACCCACAGTTTTCATATTTGGCATAGAGGTTAGTCATGATTAGTAGATGATCCCAATTGATTTTGAGGTCACCAGGTCAAAGGTCAAGGTCACAGGGGACTTGACTTCAAAAAGCTTGTCTGTCCATTAACTTAAGATTCCTTAGACTGGCACAGTCTTCATATTTGGCATGGAGGTTAGTCATGATTAGTAGATGAGCCCTATTGATTTTGAGGTCAAAAGCTTGTCCGCCCAAGAACTTAAGATTCCTTTGACCCATAGTCTTCATATTTAGCATGGAGGTTAGTCATGATTAGTAGATGACCCCTATTGATTTTAAGGTCACCAGGTCAAAGGTCAAGGTCATTTACACAGGGACCTTGACTGAAAAAATATTGTCCTCCCAACAACTTAAGAATCTTTTGACCCACAGTCTTCATATTTGACATGGAGGTTAGTCATGATTAGTAGATGAACCCTATTTATTTTGAGGTCATCAGGCCAAAGGTCAAGGTCACAGTGGCTTTGACTGAAAAAATATTATCTGCCCAATAACTTTAGAATCCTTTGACCCACAGTCTTCATATTTGGCATGTAGGTTCGTCATGATTAGAAGATGACCCCTTTTGATTTTCAGGTCAAAGGTCAAGGTGACATGGGCCTTGACTGAGGAAAGTTTGTCTGCCAAATAACTTAAGAATCCTTTGACCCACAGTCTTCATATTTGGCATATTTGGAGGTTAGTCATGATTAGTAGATGAACCCTATTTATTTTTAGGTCACCCGGTCAAAGGTCAAGGACACAGGGGCCTTGACTGAAAAAGCTTGTCCTTACAATAACTTAAGAATCCTTTTGACCCACAGTCTTCCTATTTAGTATGGACGTTAGTCATGATTAGTAGATGACCCTTATTTATTTTAAGGTCAAAGGTCAAGGTCACAGGGGCCTTGACTAATTTAAGCTTGTCCGCCCAATTACCTAAGAATTCTATGACCCACAGTCTTCATATTTGGCATGGAGGTTACTCGTGATTATTAGATGACCGTTTTTGATTTTGAGGTCAAAGGTCAAGGTCACAGGGGCTTTTATTACAATAAGCTTGTCTGCTCAAATGCTTAAGAATGCCTGTCCACAGTGTATTGAGTTTAACATTTTCATATTTGAAGCATATAATTATGTTCTTATATATTCATCATAAAACACCTCCAGGCAAAGCTGCATGAATGGGGGGGGGGGGGGGGGGGGGTTATTGAAGTCATTCAATGGCAGTTTCAATTTTTGAGGTCAGTAGGTCAAAGGTAAAGGTCACTTTGCCACTAAAAACATGACGTAGAATACATAACTTAGCAATGCACTGGCTTACTTCCCTCAGATTTGGCTGGGAGGTTGTCCTTGAGCTCTAAATTACTACTGTTGATTCTGACAAAGTGGTATGCATGCGTATTCACAAGCCATGACAGCGGCAGTTCTAGTTTTACTTGTAGAATTAGAAGAATGGCCAATGAATACGATATTTTGGAGGTCTCTTAAAGTCCCAATTGTTAGGAAAGTCAACTTGATATATGTGCCATTGATTAGTTTCATAAAGTATTAAAATAAGTTTGTAAAATTATGGTTCCAATGAAATTGGTCTTTTTAAATGCCTTTAGCGAAAATTATGTTTTTTGTTTATTTATCATGCATTATTTATAACCATGGCACAAATGTTATATGTACACATCTTTTGGAACTGTTGATTTCCTTTAGCTATAGCAACCATTAATTTTTTTTACACATGTACTATTTCAGATACAAATATGAACTTTGTGATGTCAGATTTAGATTTTATATCTGCTTTTGTTTATAGTTTACAATATTACTTGTTCCTTGTCATAGAGAATTTGTATATTTAAGTGAGCAATTTCAGGGCCATCACGGCTCTCGTTTTCATTCATGAAAAGGTATTTGTAGAGAATGAAAAAAAAAAAATACTTGTGTTGAACTGACTGGAAACCACAGGAACGTGGCTTAAATACTGTATTAGATAGATTGTCAACCCCAACTACAACTTATAATGTTATAATTGTTGAAATTCTATTACTGATTGAAATTTTGCTATAAATTTTTCAATAACTTAATTAACAAAGAAGTTACATGTGTCTGGGCTTTAGTTTGAAGGCTTTTCCTGAAAAAAAAACCAAAAAAAAAAACCAACAAAGCTGATTGACATCCTCAGCAAGATATATTCCAAGAAAGTCATTCCACACACATAAATACATAGCAAGGTATTTCATTATACAGGTACTGTACTAATCACTTCCTTACACTATGGTGAAATTTGTTTTCATTATAACACTGTTCACATAAGCTACATTTTTAATCAGGTTTTCCGAAGGTAAAAACTGGTTATTAGATTGAGGTATGTCGGCGGGCGGACAGGCGGGCATAAACAATTTCTTCTGTGCACAACTCCTCCAACATTTCTCTGCGGATTTTGACCAAACTTTCACAGAACCTTTGTCATCAAGTGCCCTGGCGCATATTGTCAGGGTTTTGTGATTGGATAATATATGACCTAATTATGGCCCTTTGTTTTTTTTCCTTATATAGAATATATAGTGAACAATTTCTTCTGTGCACAACTCCTCCTACATTTCTCAACGGATTTTGACCAAACTTTTACAGAACCTTTGTCATCAAGTGCCCTGGCGCATATTGTTGGGTTTTGTGATTGGATAATTTTTTACCTAATTATAGCCCTTTGTTTTATTTCCTTATACAGAATATATAGTGAAGAATTTCTTCTTTGCGCAATTCCTCCTTTACATTGCACATAGTTATATTGTTTGTTGCTTGTATTTGTATTTCATCTACAACATATATATCTACAATGGTGATAATTGAAAACCTGGTTTCGTGGCATTGCCATGTTTCTTGTTCTCTTCATAGAAGGTTTTACTTTGTATGTAATAAATTTGAACTCATATGTCATGAAAACACTGCTGATGGCTTGGGTTAAAACCCTGTTAGGGTTCCTTGAGTAAGAAACTACATGTTCACTTATTGCTAGGTTGGCTCCAAGAAAGGATTTCAAGAGTGTGTCTATAAGCTTATTGCTTCCAACACAATAGAGGTGAAACAAAATCTGTATAAACAATACCTTCATACCTTTAAATATGCATCCTGTTAATTGCGAAAATAGTTTCAACTTCATATTTTAATTACATATATTGATATTAAAGAAATAAAATACTAAGAAAGAAATTAAATGGTGAAAAGTTGTTAAAAATTAAAAAAAAAAAACCCAAAAAATATGCAAACTGTAGGATTGTGTTGTATGAAAATCACCTTGTGTACCAGGACTTATTCAGTTTTTTCTGCAAGTATGTACCAAGTTGGTCGATAAAAAAATCATTTTGGTGTCAGTGTTACAGTTTTCTAGCATTGTCACTTCATCATATTATTCATGTAGAATACAAAGTAGAACAACAATGGCACTGTAACACATTTTTATTTGCATAAAAAAAGGAACAACTGGAAAGCCATAAAAGTTGATTAATTGCTTTTATTGTAATGCTGTAATATAATAAGACTGTTAGCAACTAGGTTTCCTTGTTATCCTAGAAAATTTAGATTTATCCTAATATGATACTGTAGTAAATGGACATTCCTCCAGGGACTTTGTTCAGAAATAAATGACTTATAGCCGGTAAATTTCTGAATATGATACATATTGTTTTTTGTTCCATTTCCAAGCCTTTTCCATAGGGGTTTGGAATCAGATATTTATAGACTTAATATAAAAACATAATGGTGAAGATAATGATGGGAATATTTTGACTATTTCCGCCCACTCACTTACTTTGAGAGAATTATTTGTTAAAACAAGGCAAACTTGATGGAAAAACATTGTATTCCCAACTTAGCTGTAGTTTGTGCCCAAAAGGATGCAATAGAAATATGTCTTAAGGTGGCTGCACAATGTATTATATAATGTAAAGATGGCTGCACAATGTATTATATAATGTTGGGGTGGTTTCACAATGTATTATATAATGTAAAGATGGCTGCACAATGTATTATATAATGTTGGGGTGGTTTCACAATGTATTATATAATGTAAAGATGGCTGCACAATGTATTATATAATGTAAAGATGGCTGCACAATGTATTATACAATGTAAAGATGGCTGCACAATGTATTATACAATGTAAAGATGGCTGCACAATGTATTATATAATGTAAAGATGGCTGCACAATGTATTATACAATGTAAAGATGGCTGCACAATGTATTATATAATGTAAAGATGGCTGCACAATGTATTATACAATGTAAAGATAGCTGCACAATGTATTATATAATGTAAAGATGGCTGCACAATGTATTACTTCGAATTCACTTATATTCGTGGGCATGAAATTTTGTGGTTTTATCAAAACGGGCATTTTCGTGGGTTCTTAAATTTGTGGATTTTCGTTTTCTTGTTAAAAAAAATTCAGTAAGCTAATGAAAAGTAATCTAAAACTTAATTGCCGAACATTTTTACTTACAACATGTACATATCTTTATTTGTCACACAGCGCGTGTCAATAAATTTAATCCTTGCCTCTGGGCATAAGTCTAATATAGCACAGTTACTGCCGATAATTGACTGCAAAATAACACATTTATGCGACATGATATGCACCTCCATTGGACACACTGCCCCTGTAATTCGCTGATGTAAACATCGCATAATTTATAAGACACCTGACAGGTTTTAACCAGCGAGTTTAAAAGTTTACACCCTTAATTGGTCTTAACATATTTGACAGTAACTACACGCTATGTCACAGCGACTGTGTAAATAAATGCATATATACTGTAAATTAATCTCGGTAAATAACACGAGTATGTGTGGATCTTGTAAATGTCGGTGGCGCCTGATGTTTACGGAATAGTATTCGCACAAATACAGATTAAAATTCATTATACTGGATCATAATAAAAAACGACAAAAGAATGTACAATAAATCTGTTTTAGCGATCATATTTTTTACAGTTTTGTGTACTTACGACATAAATATCAAAGACTTTAAAAAAAAAAATTATTAGCGCTAATTATTGCACTGCCTGAGTTCCCATATTTACTCCATTATGTCAAGTATTCTTGTTAACACAATCACGTCCTAGTAGACTACAACGATCAAGTATGTATATGCGACATTTGTGACAGTAAATTAAGGACATTATATAATCGAGTTTTCTTTCAAGTTTCTTAAATATTGCAAACGGATTAAATATGTCACTAACCTGATTATCTGTCTGTATTTACATCCATTTCACGAAATATCGGCCGGAAAAGAGCCGACGCATGTTTGTAATATATAGAACAGAGACTGGGTAAGAAGTATTTGTTGGGATGAAAGTTCGTCGGATCTTAAATTCGTGGATTGACCTACCCACGAAAACCACGAAAATTTGTGCCCCACGAATAATAGTGATTTTACAGTATATAATGTCCGGGTGGTTTCACAATGTATTATATAATGTTGGGGTGGTTTCACAATGTATTATATATAATGTAAAGATGGCTGCACAATGCATTATATAATGTTAAGGTGGCTGCACAATGTATTATATAATGTCGGGGTGGTTGCACAATGTATTATACACTGTATAATGTAAAGATGGCTGCACAATGCATTATATAATGTTAAGGTGGCTGCACAATGTATTATATAATGTTAAGGTGGCTGCACAATGCATTATATAATGTTAAGGTGGCTGCACAATGTATTATATAATGTTAAGATGGCTGCACAATGTATTATATAATGTAAAGATGGCTGCACAATGTATTATATAACGTAAAGATGGCTGCACAATGTATTATATAACGTAAAGATGGCTGCACAATGTATTATATAATGTCGGGGTGGTTGCACAATGTAATGTAGTACCCGTACCCCACCCACTGTTTTTTCCATTACGTTGTATTTTTTCTGAGGTTTCATATTATTCATGTATAATCAAAAGATAAATAAGGTATTGCATATAAAGTAGATGGTTACCTTTTATCTGTCTGAAGATTTAAAATAGTTAATACTTATTGTTCTGCTGCATATTTTCAGTAAATATTTTTTACCCTAGTCAAT
>NW_026862105.1:0-34603 GCF_026571515.1 Ruditapes philippinarum | reverse complement strand
GAAATAAGAAATTAATTATTAAGTAGTTTATTGATGAGTTTTGTTTTATATTCATAAGTCTATGAATCAGTCATGGATTCTAATTAAAGTTGAGAAATATTGGAAGAATAATTTTATTTCCAATCAAAGGTCATGTTTAATGACATATTAATAATGAGATCAAAGATCAAATAAAGATTTTAAAAGAAAATAAAACTTGATTTGTATGATAGCATTAACATTGAACTGAAGAAAATAAGAACACAGTAACACAGGTTATATGAATTTTTTTACCAATATATTTCAGTCCATATGTTTAAGACTCAAATTTTTTATGAAGAATTTGATGTGCTAATATATTAATGAGAATGATAAAGTGTGCTGAAACATATGATACTTGCCATATAAAAATGTGATATTATAAAACAATGTGTTTCTATTAAACATCTGATTTTCTTTGACATCATTAAGGTAGAAGAAAATAAATATTTGCAAAATTCAGACCATTTTGTCCAGAATTGTGCTAAAATGTTTATATATTTGAAATTGAAAATTCAGCATTGTTTTTCTGTGTCAAATTAACTATATTTTAGGTAGTTAGCATTACTTGATAAGAACTGAGATTGATTAATTAAGATTGAGTAAATATGAAAAAAGGAATGCAACTATATACCTTTACAGGGCTTTTGACAGTTTAACTGTAAACTGACTGATTTTATTTTTGTTTTAGAACTTAAATAATTCTGTCAAATATGAGTAAATGTGTGTATAAAAGAATCATTTTGGAGAAAAAGAGAAATTCCTAAATGAGAAAAATAGGTTACCTTATATAATATGATTCCATTTGTTGTAGTGATTAATTAATAAATTATTTTTGATAGATGTTGCTAACTTTCTATGTGATAAATGTTTGTTATGATTTCTGTATGTGAGTGTATGTTTGTTATACTTTATGATTTATTAAACTGCCTAGCTTTAAACGCCTAGCATGTAGCTGCTCAGTAAATGATGTCGCATTTTGATTTTTTAATAATGTCTATAAAAAAATCAGTCAGATTTTGTCAGTGTTATAATGCTTTCTTTATATATCATTGCTAAAGGTGACATTATGCCCATCTAAGGGTATATAGTGAGTGAATTAGGCTCACTAAAATTTCTGTAAATATCCATTGGATTTTAACTGTAATGTTCACTTTATAAAAAGAGTGGGACAGTCTTTTTATATTAAGGTCAAGTTATTTTTAATCATAATCATTTTCCAGTATCATCTGTTATTCAAATCACCATTCCAATAGCCAATCTTTGAAATATATAGTAAATTCAGTTCAACATGACAGTGAAAAAATGAGCATAATGTCACTTGAAGTAACCTCTAAAATAATGAAAAATTCATTCATGATATCATGGATTATTTATTGCCCCTGCTACTTACATGCCGATTAACAATTAATATATCAAATATAAACAGTTTTGTAAGAGAATTTATATATTCAGGAAGACCAGAGTTTTAGTCAGACATGATTGACAACAAATAATGAATTCCTAGTCATATATGAAAACATTTTAAAAATAATACACATTAAAAAAAAATACCAAAATGAAAAAGAAAGCAATCATATAGTAATTACATGAAATATTGGTTTTATTCACTCTGCTGTGGAAAAGTATTTTTTAAAAGATGAATTGAAATTTTCTTTTGTTGTTCTTACGATTTGTTTTGATAAATGAAAAATATAACCTATTATAGACTATATTTCTGTTGATTTAGCAATATAAGTTATAACATGTACTTAATTGCTGATTAACTTTCTTGAAATATTAATGAATGAAAAAAAGTATTCATAAATAATAGCAGATATATTGTTATATCTTTAATTGTTATTTTATTAAAGTAATCATGACAAAAAGCCATTAAGAAGGTTTGAATATTTTGTTGACTTATTGTAAATGTATCCTCGATAAATTATGAACAAATTATTTTGATTAAAGTGAATGTATAATTGATACTTTTGTTTATGCATTATTTGGCCCAGTTGTTCTTGTAAACTTCATTTTTGTGTGAAATTACAGTAGTAAATGTATAGATTTTGTTTTTCTATGTTGGTAAAAAATATCAACTGATTAATATGTTATTTTGTCATTTGTCAGATTACCTAGATATAGCGCGGTCCATGTTGGCTTTAAGATTAGTTCATGTTTTAAATCTAAAGACATAATGTTCATTATACTCTCTTGATTGTTTTGAGATTTTTGTTTTTGTTTATCTGTTTCCTTCCCATTTATATAATGTTCTGTATTTAACTTGTTTTGCGATAGATTAGCAAATATTTGATTGAAATATCATGTCTTATATGGTATAAGCAAATATTCGATTGAAAAATCATGTCTTATATGGTATTAGCAAATATTCGATTGAAATATCATGTCTTTTATTGTATTAGCAAATATTCGATTGAAATATCATGTCTTATATGGTAATTGAAATATCATGTCTTATATGGTATTAGCAAATATTCGATTGAAATATCATGTCTTATATTTTAATTGAAATATCATGTCTTATATGGTATTAGCAAATATTCGATTGAAAAATCATGTCTTATATGGTATTAGCAAATATTCGATTGAAATATCATGTCTTATATGGTATTAGCAAATATTCGATTGAAATATCATGTCTTATATGGTATTAGCAAATATTCGATTGAAAAATCATGTCTTATATGGTAATTGAAATATCATGTCTTACATGGTATTAGCAAATATTCGATTGAAATATCATGTCTTATATGGTATTAGCAAATATTCGATTGAAATATCATGTCTTATATGGTAATTGAAATATCATGTCTTATATGGTATTAGCAAATATTCAATTGAAATATCATGTCTTATATGGTATTAGCAAATATTTGATTGAAATATCATTTCTTATATGGTAATTGAAATATCATGTCTTATATGGTATTAGCAAATATTCGATTGAAATATCATGTCTTATATGGTAATTGAAATATCATGTCTTATATGGTATTAGCAAATATTCGATTGAAATATCATGTCTTATATGGTAATTGAAAATCATGTCTTATATGGTATTAGCAAATATTCGATTGAAATATCATGTCTTATATGGTATTAGCAAATATTCGATTGAAATATCATGTCTTATATGGTAATTGAAATATCATGTCTTATATGGTATTAGCAAATATTCGATTGAAATATCATGTCTTATATGGTAATTGAAAATCATGTCTTATATGGTATTAGCAAATATTCGATTGAAAAATCATGTCTTATATGGTATTAGCAAATATTCGATTGAAATATCATGTCTTATATGGTATTAGCAAATATTCGATTGAAATATCATGTCTTATATGGTATTAGCAAATATTCGATTGAAAAATCATGTCTTATATGGTAATTGAAAAATCATGTCTTACATGGTATTAGCAAATATTCGATTGAAATATCATGTCTTATATGGTATTAGCAAATATTCGATTGAAATATCATGTCTTATATGGTAATTGAAATATCATGTCTTATATGGTATTAGCAAATATTCGATTGAAATATCATGTCTTATATGGTAATTGAAATATCATGTCTTATATGGTATTAGCAAATATTCAATTGAAATATCATGTCTTATATGGTATTAGCAAATATTTGATTGAAATATCATTTCTTATATGGTAATTGAAATATCATGTCTTATATGGTATTAGCAAATATTCGATTGAAATATCATGTCTTATATAGTATTAGCAAATATTCGTCGATATTTATACTAGAAGGTAGATATACAGAAGTATCACTATGTTTATTGTCTTCCTGTAATATATTTGCTGCTATTTCTCTCCTAAGGCACAAAAAAGTTTTATTTTTCATTCATTTCTGTTAATATGTATTTTTTTGAATTATTATATTATAATATTTGATAACTTCATGTTTGAGTTTAACTTGACCACACTACACTTACGATGACTTCCACAAACTCTTATTTACGTGTATTTTCATAGCACTAACAAATAGAGGTGGTTAAAAATTGACATTGGTTGTGAATCAAGAATTTGGCTTAATTCTATCAAATGAGGTCCGAGTAAGTTAACCACCCTGTTACTTCTTAACTTCATGAATTTTGATTAATGATTTGTGAGTGATAAATTTTCCATATTCAATTTAATGGAAGATGATTTTAAAAGAGTAGATTGACCTTATTGGTTCAATAACTTATGAAAGTATGTCTGTCTGTCTGTCTGTACAGAAAGTAATATTTTACATCATTATGTGACATATTTCACTCAAAAAACAATATTTTTTTTAAATTCCTTTTTTTTAAATGACTCTTTCTGTTCTAAATAAATCCTATTCATAAGTAATAAGAAATTATTTATACTTATAATTCATGATTGATGATATGATTTTACCGTTATGAAAACATCTATCATATATTGTTTGTTTGTTGTTGATGTTGTTTTTGTTGTTGTTTTGTTAGGGTTTTTTTTTCCTATCGAAAAGGTTCTTAGATCTGGGGTTCTTGTTTAGATAAAAATGATTTTGTTGTTGCTTGAATATGAAAAAGAAAATAACCACCGTTAAATTAGTAGTACACATTATTTTACAGAACTTGATCAATTTTAGTCAAGCTACTGTTTTTTTCAGGGTGTCTGTTTGACCCTTGAAATGACACTTTGACCCTTCAAATTTCCAAAAGGCCTGATTTGACCCTCAGGATTTTAACTGAAGGGTCAAATTTTGTAAAAATCAGGGGAATTTGGCCTTGTAGTCAGTAAAACGTAGTCAAAATGACCCTCAGGATTTCATTGCTAGATCACTCACAAGATTTGGGTCCAAGTTTAGATGCATGATTTGTAACCGTAGTTTGTGAGACAGTTTATATCACTGCAATATTTTAGTTGCGCCAAGTTTGAACAAAAGTGCTATGATTAACTATATAGTAACTATATATTTACTATTAAGTACTAGTTTTTGTTGTTTTTACAAAAAAAAAATATATTTTGAATCTGTTTTAATGTCAAGATAATTTATGGTTGAGTGAAGTGACTTTTTGTCTATATATGTAAACAGTGCCATTGTTCTTTTATAATCAAACAAGAATTTTTGCTTAAGTTTTTTTTTTTATTTATTGAATAAAAATGGGAAGGTATGATTGGAAAATGCCATTCTGTATGAAATAAAAGGAAACTTGTTTTATTGTGAAAGAGAATTATATAAAAATGAGCCACCAAATTGTAAAAAAAAATTGTTTAAAGATATTTTGCAAGATTTCCCATAAAATTGTTCATTACATAGAACAGAGGTAAAAATAAAATTTCATGTTTTTTTTCTCTACATGTACAATTGCTTGGCTTTAATAAGCTCACCTGTGTACAAAAATGCTAAAGGTGAGCTGCCATCCCAAGCCCATCTGACAACACTAATCATCTCCATTATGTAACCCATCTGGCCAATAGCATCAAAAACTTCATAGGGATTACTTATAAAGTTTTTCAATAGGATGATCTATTTTAAGCGATCAAAAAAAAAAAATCCACCCTGTAGTTTGGTTGCTATAGCAACCTAAGTAAAGTCTTTAGCAATATTCTAATTAAATATTGTTAAATTGATTTTGTTAATATTTGAAAAGATAATCTTTTGGTTAATTACTGTCAATAATGTTAAACAGATTTTGATTTTTAAAAAAATAATATGGTTTCGGGGGGTAATTTTTTGGGAAAACTTAATTATAGCATTGTTTTGTGATGAAAAGGCATTAAAGATTTTTAGGAGAGTAATTTCTGTATCACACATTTTTAGGTTGAAGAACTGACAATACTTTACTTAATTACATGTTTATCTTTGCACATTTTTCTTAATATTTATATGCACAATTTTGTTATGAGGATAAAACTTTAAAATGGTAGCTTATCCTTCACATTAGCTGTTAAATTCATAGACACCTTTAACCTTGCACTTGTAACTGAACAAAAAATTATACATTAGTTTTTAAAACAGTTAATTACATAGAATCCATTTAACATTGCACTTAATTTAACAATATTACATATTTCTTTTACTCAGTAGCATATTTAAATGAGGACAGTAAAAAAAAAAACAAAAAAAAAACAGCATTATTTTAATTTTGATTTTTAAAGTAGTAAAGTCACAATCTGATATTATAATGTGAAAGAATATATTATATATTAGAAATAGGAATATTTTTGTATAAGTCTATGTAATTCAGCAATGCAGGAATTAACAAGCCTGATTGTTCCATATTGTAAGTCATCAGCATTTTTTTGTTTGTACAAAAATATACAAGTATTGTTTTTCCATTCATTACTGCTAGAATCATTTAATGGGGGGGGGGGGGGGGGCATGGTGTGGGTAAAGATACTTTTATGATCATCTCTTGAGATTGTTTTGTCTATTATTAACAATGATTATTTTACAAAAATAGCATAAGATATTGCGGAAAACATACATAATTTAAGTCAGTTTGGCTGTTAAAAATGAAAATAGGGCATGTGCTACCTGATTTATTGGAAATTTATTCTGGTTTGATTAAACAAATCTTATAAGGTAAAGCTTTATACCCTTTGAAATTCTGTTCAATAGGGATTTTGCTTGTTCAGTTACCCCCAAAAAATTTACAGTCAAATAATTATGGCATAACCCCTTATAAATTGTTATATATATATTTTTTGTACTGTTGTACATAAGCTTTAAATGTTATGATGTGTCTTTAATCAAATTATCTTGAAAAAGAAATTCCAGATTTTAAGAGATAACATTTTTGTCTATGTGGTATGTTTGATAATACGAGAATGTGGCAATACTGATACTGCTACAAGTTTGTTTGTAATGTTTACATGTGAAAATTGTCTTGTATATATACATACATTTGTTAATCTCTTTCAAGGGTTAATCTCAGTGTAGAATGTTGGGGCTCACTTTTACATTAAAATGCATAAAAAACAACCCTGGTTATTTGTTTTCTGTTCTAAGCCTTGTGCATGTGTAAAGATAGATTTATTCATCATTTGTGATGCTATGCATTTGTATTGTCAAATTTCATTGGTCATTTATAACATTTAGTATGCACATGGTCCATGCAAATTTGTCAATGAAATTTTATTTTAATGTATGGTATGATGAAATTATTGTAAAAAGTTTTGATAGGTTATATGACCATCACCATGAAAAAATGGTTGTGTGTTATATAACCTTAGCCTTACAACTGGTGATATATAAACTGACAACCATTTTTACTGGGTCAAACTACCTATCAATACTGATACAATACGCGACATTCGTTTGTTGATATTTTGTTTTATAATAGCATATTGTCAATTAACTACTTTAGATACTACTTTTATCTGAAATATCATATAGTCCTCATAACTAGTGCCCCAATGTGATTATCAGTTACACAACAAAACTTGTGAAAACCCATCATTAACTTGTGAAATCCTATAATTTACCTGTTTTTTTGGTCTGTCAGTTATCATTTTTGAGTATGTCTTGAAAATATTATGGTTAGTTTGCCAACAGTATAGTGCCTTGTGAGAATGCATAGATGGACAAGTGGTCTGATACGATACTGATGGAAAAGGAATGTAAAGTGAATTGCTCATCAATTTAAGTTATATGGACAACGGTAGATCTTCATGCAGCAAGGACAGTCTATGTAGTCATATTCTCTAAACGTCATATTCTCTGAACTTCATATTGCTTTACTGAATGGTGTATGACTCCGTACATACATTGGCCCTACCTTCTTTTGTTATTCAGTTTAAACTGTGGCCATGCTGCTAAGTACTAAACTGTACCCTAATAGTGTTTGACTTTAAGTGAGAAATCTTGCTGTATCTTTTTAGTATTATACGGCCTGGGATCAAATCCTCTGTGATGGTTGGCCATCTGATTTGTACCTAGGTCACTTCATCGGTACAATTAAATATATGTCTTTAGAGGAAGTAAAAGAGAATAACATATCGAAAGTGTTTGTTAGGTGAAACTGTCTTGAAATTATGCACAATCAAGGACAATGTAATTTGGATTTTTTTAAGGTAAAGATCGGTTATTGCGGTGAACCTTTTGAACTTATTTTTCAAAAACTTCAAAGAGCGCATAAGTAGATCATGATTGTTTTTACATATATTTCTAACACTTTTGTTTTTCAAGTTACTTGACACTAACATGCAACAATAATGAGAGTAAATGACAGGTTTGCTTATCTGAAACCGGGATATTGTATTTACTATTTGAGCTACACTTAATTTACCTAAAACAATAGCTTATTTTGTTATAATTTCATTTCTTTGTACAAGAAGAATGTGTCAAAAGCTGAAGGTCATAATTGTTGAACTTTAAAGTATTTAAATTATTTTTTCAAAGGATATACTAACGTATGTGCTACACACGTGTCAGTACTATATAAAGTAGTAATTTAAGTCTTTAAGTTCTGTTAGGTACATAAAGGCCTTTAAAAAAACAATATTAAAGAGCGGTATTAAGACTGCCGTAATAATAAAACTATAAAGTTATGTCTAGTTGTGGAACAGTTTCGTATATACACTCAAGTAACCAGTTTCGGTTTCTTCAATGCCGCTTTCATTGAAATATTTCTGACATTTGAATTTTTTGTTGGTAATATGATGCAATGTGTGTCGCAGGTCATTTTGTTATGAATTGCCGGTTTTCTAGGAAAAAAAAACGACATTGAATGAGTCGGAACAGGTCCTGTGCCGAATCTGGAGCACTGACAGTAATTTAATTTTTCAATTTCGACCGCAACGTAAACGTGATATTAAAGTTATTTCAAGAGACTCAGTACTGATATCCTTAATTAATAGGCTCTTGTCACTTTAACTGCTCGGATGTATAAGGAAAGTCTGACCTTTTAATGGTGCCAAACTTCTATGCAGCGAGCACTGTGTAGGAGATTGTAGTGGTGCAACATCCATACAGGGATCTCCCCTTTATACTTCGGTCAAGAGAAGTAACTGGTAGCAGGTACTTATATATTGTCATTTGTTCAGCTCATCTGAGCTAGCTCAGGGTGAGCTTTTAGGATCATTGAATGTGCGTCGTCCGTCCTCTGTCGTCCTTCGTCCTTCCACATTTGTTCGTTAACACTCTAGTGGTCACATTTTTGCCTCAATCATCATCAAACTTCGCAGGATGCTTGTCTATGCTCGGATGAGTTCGAAAATTGGTCATCTCTGAAAAAAAACTAGCTCACAGGAGCTAAAAATAGAAAAATCTTGTTAACACTCTAGTGGCTACTGCTTTGATCCACATATCCTGGAAATTGGTCTGAAAATTTGTTCTAAGTTCGAATATGGTAAAAACATTGTTAACACTCTAGTGGTCACATTTTTGACTCAATTGTAATCAAATTTGATCATGACGCTTGTCTAGTTAATTGCTCGGATAAGTTCGAACATGGGTCATCTCGGATGAAAAAATAGGTCACAGGAACTGAAAATAGAAAAATATTGTTAACACTCTTGTGGCTTCTGTTGTTATCTAAATATCCTGGAAATTGGTCTGCAAGTTTGTTTTCATGATTTCTATGTAGGTTCGAATATGGGTCTTCTGGGGTCAAAAACTAGGTCACACAGCCAAATTATGGAAAAACCTTGTTAACTCTAGTGGGCATCAAACTTGGTCAGGATGCTTGTCTTAGACACTGCTCGGATGAGTTCGGTGGGTAAGGTGAGCGATCAAGGGCCATCTTGGCCCTTTTAAAAAATGTCCTTTAATATAGAGATATACAATGTACAGGAATTTACACGAAAACTTAATTGAATTCGAATATTTTATGAAGTATTTGTTTATATTAAAACCGCGCATTCACGAGTCAGGTATTTTCACGTTTTAAATAATTCCGCTACAATAGACATAAATCATTATCGATAATCGTTTATTGTCAATCATTTGCCAGACATTATAACAATACTAGAGACTATATTACTAATTGATTTGTTCCTTATACTTCCCCACTAAATTCATACAATGTAAAATCTGCGGTTTATATTGAGGAAAAAACCCGGTAAATGTCTTAATCATGAAGTGTCTGTCAATCATTTAGATATTGGATCGAACTTGCATGGTGTGATTTTCCTCAAAAGACGCTTGATCACGGGGTGAGACATATGACTGACAGTCTGACTGAGACTCGAACCGGGACTCGTGTAACAAGGTTCCGCATCTCTAACGGAGAAGGTAACGCTGGCGATTATACTATTTTTCCTCTATCAGTAATACGTTCTAGAATGCGACTTCTGTTGGAGGAGAATAAAATTTAAATGAAGTCTTTCTTATTCCGATATACGTGAACATTAGTTATAAAATAGTTATATTTAGTTTATCAGGCTATTTTTTTAATCTCTTACAGGCCGAGACGGTTACTTTTAATTTTTCCCTGGGATCAATTTGCCGAATAAATCTAACAGTAATGATTTTTTTTACGTCAATTCAAGTTACAATTGCAATTAAGCCAATATGAAACTACTGGTCTTAAAATAAATGAATAGTCACATTGTTAGGGTAACTTTGGTTTATTCTCTTCTTGTGCATGAGAGGATTTTTATTTCATATTTTGAATGACATTTCTGTCTTAATTACCAGAATGTCACAGCAGACTTGGTGCACGGTATTTTAGGTAATTTTCAATTTTGAAACTCAATTTAAAGACATATCTGATATTATTAATACGAATTATTAATAACTATGTTCTGCTGTATGCTGATCAGTTTTAACTCGTGACCTATAAAAACTGCAGTTCGAATATATATCCATCAACTGAGAAATTTTCATTTTCAGAATCCAAAATATCTTTATCAGGTGTCATACTTTGTCTAGCCTCGTTTTCATTTTGAGACTCCAAATTCCAATATCCAAACCAAACTGTCAGAAATGATGATGTGAAATAAAGATGTCATTAAACATGATTCAGGACAATACAGATTTGATTGGGCTCATACACAGCTGCAAAACCTATATCAGATTCGACTAGCGCCTCGTCCAATATAGTTTTGACAGCTGTGTACTCGTCCAAATAGGATTCAGTATTGTACTCAATGTTCAATGTATAATTACCTCATAATATTTATATTTATTTCACACCTTATAAAATGTAATTACTGAGTTTCCAGGATTTGCACCACATGGCGTTCCAATATATATCTTTATTGGATCCTTTCGTATCTATTAAGTCTCGTTATCATCCCCCCCCCCCGAGTTCAAAATCCCCACCCCCCACCCCGCCCCCACAAAAACCCGTATCAAATGCATAGTGTACTCCATATAGCATTGCTTCCATTTCACGACTCCAAAAATCCCAGACACCCATACTGTACACTATCAAATATATATTGTACTCAACGTAACGTACATAATTCAAAAACACTGAGTTTGAGGGTTTTCTGTAATGTGATGTGTTTATCCTTAAGATTTGGTGGTTAGACAAAAAGAGTTCATTTTATATTAATTGAGTACAATACTGATTCTGTTGGACTTGTACACAGCTGCAACTTGGCTAGTGCTTCGTCCAATATAGGTTTAACAACAATATAATTCAGTATTGTATTCAACAATGTATTTTAACCTCATAGCGCATCACGCTAGCTACCTAATACTATACAAATATTGATTTACGCTATTTTTGTTATTTTGTAACTATGTACGATTATCTTAATTGCTTGTTAACAAAAGAACGTATCCATTTCGCACATTATTTAATCACCTTTTTTGTGGCGCAAATAATGTAATACATATATAAATCATGATTAAAAAAATAATGCTATCTTTAATCCAAGCTTACGTCAAGTTACTCCATTGCATATTTTATGAATGAAACGATACGACCATTTATGATCGTTGATAATAACGTTGCAATCGGAAATTCGGACGGACTTTGGTTCCATAAATAATTCCTAACTGCAGTAAATTAGATGATATCAAAATACGTCTTGATTTTCCGATACCATTTAAGCAGACGACACTAGAACGCACTGATGCGATGACGTATTAAAGATCATGTAAAGAACAATCGTCTTCCAAATCTTAGTGCAGTCTAGGGAAAATACTATTTCTCACGAGATACTATATCTTGACCTGAACTTTACCGATATAAAATGCATGACTGCAGTACAAAATAATTATAACATCACATTTATAAGTTTTTTGTTGTTTTTTTCATTGACCAGATATTTCATAGTTTTTTAAGTCCACATAGTTTAAACTACAGTAGAACTTCGGTAAGTCGAAGTTGAAGGGACTTGCGTAAAAACTTTCGACACATAGGGACGTCGACATATAAACATTTTGAAACTCTATATCTCTCCTGTTTAGTGCCTGAGCATACTGAAAGAAGTATTACTCTTTAATTTTAAAGAGAAATGGTCCTTATAGTAACACTTCCTTTGCAGCCATCGATTCTTTCCCCGAACTCATTTGCTCTCTCTGTTGTTAAGAAGTTAGAAGAGCAGAAATACAAACAGCTTTGGAATTTCTTCAAGTTAATTGGATGTTAACATGACCAAAGTATATTTTCTTATAATTACAATATTATTTCATCCTTTTTTTAGTAATATATATTCCAGTATTTGTAATTGTACTACATGTATCACACATATTAAGCAAAAAAATATTTGTTATTGGTATCGTTCTTCTACTTTTTATGAATTCGTTAAATACAATAAATTCTACTTATAACGATATACCGCTTATAACGATATACTGCTTATAACGATGATGTAGCCACCGGTCCGACTCTCGTTTTCAAATTGGTTACCTCTCGGATATAACGATGTTCGGATATAACGATATAAATTCGGCGGTCCCGTGAATATTGTTATAAGCGGAGTTTTCTGTACGTACTTTCTTGTCAACGTAATACTATGCTGAAAATGAATCAACTTATCGTATGCGAAATTCTCTTTCCCTGACTCTAAGGCGTTTTAAAGGTACGTAATGTTTGTGCCGGTGGATAACCCATCTCTTCAGAATGCGGGAAGGAATTGCGTCACAGCTGTTCGATAGGTATAAAAGAATGCCGAACGAAGGCGCATTTTTGAAATCATGACTGGCGATGAAACATAGGTTAATTTAAATAAGCTAGAAGATCGAAACAAAATTAGTAAGGCGTTGATCGGTGAATAAGATGGAAGACATCAAATTGCTGGAAGACCTCGAACCACAAAACGCATTTTGCATGCTCTTTTTATTGCAAGGGAATGTGGCTAAAGTTTCCTTAACAAAGGACAAGAATGCCACTGTAGCCTTTTTTCGAGATCCGGTTATTTCGGCAGTTAAGCACTATGCTTCAGCCCGTCCATGTACCAGTTTGCGCAGAATCAACCTTCTCTTTATTTTTTCTTCTGCCATGCATTTTCCGGGTGGATGCGATGTCTGGAAAAGTGCATCCGAGTAAATGGAGACTACTTTGAAGGTTTGGACTAACCATACCGCCACACCTTCAGTCCCCTTGATTTATCGAACCAGTGACCTCATCAATTACTTTTTACCTTATTCAGGCCTTTGTTCTTTACTTGCCGGACTGTTATATTTATTGATAATGTAAGACCGAAAAATGTGCGAACCATGTACTAGATAATCGATGATTATCATAAAATCAAAATAACTATATATCTATAATTATACAGTTCAATTGTATCACTCACCGCAAACATATACCGGTATATACATTTCTAAATGGTAATGTCTAAATAGTCGTAACAATCTGTAGCGTATCTTTTATTAACGGCTAAATGCACGACAAAACTCTGTTTAGATTATCCTATGATAAGTGTGACAGTATAGAAAAGAATAAGCGACCATATATTTTTAACTATTAATTTTGATACGAAATTATGATTTTGTACTTAAATAACTTCATTTTGATATGACACATGTCTCTTATCGACACCTTTCACGTAACTGTACACGACATGTACCGAATACCTTTTGTTTGACATTTATGATTTGAAACAATAACTAAAGTTATAACAATAATAAAAGGCACCGTCGTAAACAACCCTGAACCCGATTGAACTTCTGCTAATGTTTTTATGTCTGACTAACTACTAAAGACTTGTGTATTTTATCAGCCTACTATATTAATCGGATGAGTGGCTAATATATTGATCTAATCGTTGGCCGTAATCCATACGTTAGGACAAAAATATGTGTATGCATTTTAATGACGCAGGGCGTTTTCCGACTCATCTAAAGTTACAAAACATGAGATTAGTATAAATACCAGTAATTACGCGAAACGATCCCAAATGATTATTGCTCGTCCCCGACTAAACATAGAGAATTAGTATAAGAAAAAAAATCAACATCGAAAAGAACTAAACGGAGATGGTTCTTTATACAGAAACAGGGGAGTTCGTAGCCCCATATCAAGAAAAAGATAAAGGAACGTTTACGGTTCAGACTTCGGATGTTCCGTTAGCGTTACGTCGCAGTAAAACACGAAAATTGGGACATAACACACAATATTTTCGCAGTAAAAAGGTGCGTTTAACGCCAATTAATGAAAAGGACGAAGCCGACGAAAGGGAGGAAGTGGTTGTAGAAACAGAAAGCTGTGTCACGATATCTCCTGTTAGCATAACAATGACATCACCGGATGGAGAATGTACATATATTACAAATGAACGTTCTTTCGATCGGTCGGATACGCCAGCTGTGCACCGGAAATCTGTTGACACTGCTTTGTTTCTAGATCTCGACACTTTCGAGGAAGAACTTGAAAATATTCCTGAACATGAAAACAAAGTTCGAGATCCAGACGTGCTTGGAATTTTATCGACGTTACCACCGAGACCAAAATGTAAACGCAAAGTTTTACCCCCGTCTATTACAACAGGGGTTGACAATTTAAAACCGAAGAAGAAGAAACTATTGAAGTTAAGAAGCAGACAGGAAAATATTCTTGGACACTCCAACTTTATAATATCCAAAGACTTACAAAATGTGATGAAAAGACAAACACTTCAAGTGTTAAATGAACAGAGACCTAAATCTGCTGAACACGGTGTCCGCGTACTAACATTGTCAGATTTAAGCTCAACTAACAGCTCTTCCGTGCCAGACTTGCCTTCAATAATGAGCAAAATTGCAAAATCGAATGAAGCGCACATCCGAAACGAAACAAATGAGCACGGTAATATGTACCGTTCAAAGACTATCATGTATGAAGATAGTGGTGCTTTATCTACTCCAAGAGATGACAATAGTGGTGCTAATCCTACAGCTACACCAGAAAAATGTTTAAAAGGCAGTGATATTGCTTCTTTCTATAACATGTGGGATAGAGATAGGAAAACTAGACCGTTTGATAAGAAAGGGTCTGATAAACTAAAGATAAATCTTCACCGGGACTGTTTGTGCTCAATTAGAAACTGTGCCAGGAAATGTTTTAACCAAAGAAATCAAGTTTTGCCGCCAATCGCATCTCCTAGCAGAGACATATAAAGATACGTTGATAAAAGGACAGATTGTAAATGAACTTGTAACTGGTGCTAAAACATCGTCGTTTGTCATTTTATTATACATTGTACCATTTATCATAGTTTTAACGGATGAAATGAACAGTGTATTTCATATACAACAAATGTACAAATTATTCATGTTTATACAGAGAGAATGTTTTTAATACGCATTTTATGTTTGACTAATACTTGATCAGTGTTTGTTATAATAACACAAATTACAGGATACTGAAGCAAAGCCAGTATTCGAGGATTTTATTTGTTAATGATTTATCATTATACAGACACTTGCATAAATAATTGTAAAAACTGAAATGAAAAACAACTAAACAAAAATAAAATAAAGGAAATTTTCATGGATTCTTTAGCATTATATATTATTTTTGTAAGACAATAAAGGAGATTTTCATGGAAACTTTATTATTTTTTTTATTATTTTTGTTTGGTTCTAGATTTACTTTAACACTGTCATATTGCTATTTTCCACCATCCTGGAGAATGTTTCTACTCCGGTAACTCTTCGTTTACCTTTCGTGTATTTGAAAACGAACGGGGACCTGAGAAGAACAACAAATCTCCCGTAAGCTAGTTTTATAACTTATTTATATGAAATAATCTGAAGTATCTCACCGATCCCAGTGATTAGAGGCAAGTTATTTAAATTCAGCAATTTTGACCATTCGGTCTCGCGTCCAAGACATCTACACCTGTCTTAGAGCCCTAAAATCGCCCAAACTAACAAAATTGAAATGTTGCAAATTTGGTTTTATTAAGTCTGTTCATGGACGGTACTAGAAAGTTGCACATTAGCACCGGCTTAAATGAAATATAACATTTAACATGAAAAATTTTCAATTTAGAAAAAGCCGCATATGTGTTCATTGTGAAGTTTTTATTCTACATTGATACACGCTTTACTTATAAGCTTTAAACTATTACTTTCTGTTAAGGATATACAGCTAATAACTATGGTTTCATATCTAATATGATCAACATTTTCTTCATTGAATTTAAATGAAATAAACAGTAAAAGAAAATGATATAACATATAGCAGTTATAAAGAAACTCAGATTATAAAGCGACGACAAAATCACATGTCGTATAAAGAAATTCTATGTTTAAACATAGTTAAAATTAAAGGCCCATTATGCCCCAGAAATTTTGTAGCTTTCATAGAATACTCATTTGCCATAAACACGAACTACCTTTAGCTTTAGCTGTTGGCAATGGGTATAATCATAGTGAAATAGTATTTTGTATGGAATTCAAAATACTACTAGCGCATTGTTTACATTTTGCTACCTTAACGACAAATTACTGCACACTCAGCGCTTCTTGTTCTTCAGTTGTTTAAAAAATGGAAAAAAGGAAATAGATAATTCTGTACAGAATTCATTTGTTTTTTGTTACCATTGATCTTGATGGATACCTTGTTAGTGTATTACAAATATGAGGTGGACAAATCTAGCTGATCTTTGAACTATATTTTCCAGCGAAGATTTTATAATACATGATAAATTTACTCTGATGGACACACTATTTGAGCTGCGCCATGACAAAACCAACATAATGGGTTTGCGACCAGCATGGATCCAGACCAGCCTGCGCATCCGCGCAGTCTGATCAGGATCCATGCTGTTTGCTATCAGTATCTCTACTTGTTATAGAGCTGGCAAGCGAACAGCATGGGTCCTGATCAGACTGCGCGGATGCGCAGGCTGGTCTGTATACATGCTGGTCGCAAACCCATTATGTTGGTTTTGTCGTGACGCGGCTCAAATTTTTGTTTTGAAATAAACATAATGTATCATATACATTTTACTGAAAAATATTTCATTAGGAAAGCCACCCCCTAATTCGGTATGCACACCTTTTTCCTTTTTACATACAATTGTTATTCGCCTTTTAATCAGTTTAAAGCTCAAATTACGAAATATTACCTGCCAGAAAATATTATTTCGTTGTATTCGCCCATAAACCACATCTGAAATAAATTGGGCGTTTCAAATTGATAGTGCTAAAGCGCGACGTTTTTGAGGAAGTATACATTCAGGACTAACTACATTATGCCTTTATGAGACACGTCATTGAAATTTATTTTCTCTTACCGTAAAATATTTTATATACAGTTTTTTTTAAAATCGACTTGTGTAATGTCTATGTCCAATTTATCAAGAATATGGATTTGCGAATATAACATTTATATACATACAACTTGACAGGAAATATAACAAAATATGTTTATCTGTATCCGAATAAATCATATTGTAGAACTAATATTGCAAATCTTTTGCATAAAATGACTTGCGTTGCGATTGGATTGGCCGAGACTAAGTCACATGACAGCCAATAGAAAGTGACATTGACGACAAACGACGTCACATGTTGATGTAGCGGCAAACTCAACAGCTTTATGGGGTACTAGCGGACTAATAAAAGCCCACGTTAATTAAGTTAAAACAGTCTGTAAAAATTAAAAATTCCGGCAGCTTACTTTCTGTCGGAAATATAAAGATGAAATAAAAGACTTTCATCTTTGTTTTTAATAAAAAGATATAGCAAGGGGTAAAATGTCGAAAATATGGGAAAATCTAAAGCTCTTTCTAAGATTTTACTTCATTAAGTAAACAGTAATTTTTAAAAAAATATGTTTGTAAATCCAAGCCTAGTTACCTTGCAACTGAATATCGAATATAGGATTCAATGTAATTTTTAGCGTATAGATAAACGTTAAGCATATAGATAAAACGAGAAATTAGCATTAGCAAAATAAATTCTTAATAATAATTGAAATAATTGCATTAAAAAATTTTAAAGTCATTTACATTATTATAACTCGATGATTTTTATATTATTAACATAGTAAGCAATTTCAGCACTTAATTAACAATAAAATATCTGCATTTGAATTCTTATGACTGAATTAAGAAACTCATTAGTTTTCAATGGTTACAACATTAAAGATAAAGTTATAATTACAATATCGCAATTTACATACATTTATGGATAATACACTTCTAAAAAGCAACATAGAAATTGAATTGGCAGCATTGGAAATAAATTGGCATATTGAAATAAATACACTAATGTGTGAAATGGCGGACTTCCATAAATTTTCACGAACCGATATTTTTTGTAACCTGTGTGTTAGGGAAATTTAAACAGAATCAGTGATACATTGATATGTGTTCTATGGCTTTGCAATTCGTTTGAAATATATATTTTTCTCCAATTTCGTGGGAAAATCGTTGAAACGTATTTCGATTTGCAAGTTCGGTAGAAAATTTACAAAGCTAATAACCCTCGGGGTTTACCAATTTAGAAAGTGAACTTTATTTTTGAATTCTATGTTGTTCAATTAATATTATAAATAAACTGGGGTCCCCCGATCTGCTAACAGTACTAATGGACTACGGGTTGCTCCGTATTGACCGATTGCTTTGAAGTATTTCTGTTGTGTGTATGATAAGACAACAAAACGTTGTATATTTTTACATTGCACGATTTTCTCGTATCATTATACACAAGAAAATCGTACGTAGGCAGCAGGTGTAAAATATAAAAAAAATGCGTTATAGGCACATTAAGCCTCAGAAAAAAAACGATTATTTGTTTACATGCTTTAATTATTAATTAATTGTGAGCATTTTTGTATTTTCTGATCGTAAGATCAGTAAATACATAGCTTACATCCACGGTCTAACACAAAGTTTCCTAACAGTCCTAACAACGCAAAGTAGTTCTCAAAACTGCTTAAAAACCAGCAATTTAAAAGAAAGAATAATTTTAAATGTAGGCATTAAACGAATTACAGTGCATTAAAAGTTTAGATTAGTCAATAGAAATATGAGGTTACAATCACAAATTTCGCGGATGAATATCTTTTTTACCCAATGAAAAATGTTCGGCTATTTCCGTAAAGCTTCGGATTATCATGAATATCATTTTAATCAATGAAAATGCTATTTTTAGCTATGCCGATTACCGAATACTCCAGAGCGTAGTACACAAATAAATCTGACTGTCGAGTAGTGGAATATATACACGATAAATTATTTTCATCAGTGTTAATAAACAACACGTTTATCGTGAACAAAATACTTCGAAATTAATAAGGATTACAAACACGAAATGGAAATTCTCCATTTAGAATTACATAATGTATTCGTTTTTATTCAAGGTTCATATGTATAACTTCGCCAGCGGTCTCGTTGAGGGTGTGAGAGGCCTATGGTTCAAATCCTAGTCGAGGCAATTCTATTTTTTTTCATGCAAAATTCCATATGTAAATCTCAAACTGTTATAGAAAAAAATCAAAACGCTGTCGCTGCGTAAGATGAATTATAGTATATAAAAATAAACTTATACAGGAAAGTACATACAGATAGTCAGTATGATTTAGATTGCAAAGATCAGAAAATACCATAGAGCTGCAGCCCTTTGATATATGTTTGGTGTAATCACATGCTGAATGTAAACTTTTTTGTCATAACATAGCCAAACATACGCAAGTGACAACGTAAATAGTATTTTTTTTCTACTACAAGAAAACTAAATCACTGTTATTTTACTAATGGCGAAACAGTATGGAGGGCGATCGTTGCCAAAATTCCAGACATGTAATGTGTTCCTTTTGAAAACTACTTTTGAAAATGCGAACATGTATGTCTAGCATTTTAGATTGCATTCGTGCACAGCAAATGATATGCCTCTTAATCCAATCTTTTAATTGAAGGCACCCGCTTTTAAATAACAAGTTTACATGCAAATCTTAACAACTGACCTAACACACATTTACAAGTTCGTATCTTCCATTGCATATAATACATAAGCATGTTTACACACTTGTAGATATATATATATGTACCTGAAAAACACAAATGAAATGTAAAACTCGAATGCAGAAAATATAATTTAATAAAACGTGTTTCCAGTCGTAGAACTACAACAGTACATTTACATAGTTACATGTTTCAAATGACAAAAGTAGATTCACAAAGTTAAACGATTTTAAGTCATGCATGACGCCCCGCCCCTCTCTGAGTACTTACGATCTTCTATCACGGAAATGTACGGACAGGTATAATACCCGTCGCCTCTCTCCTATTTCTCAATAAAGTGAAGGAAAACACGGCGTCCATTCTAACTTTTTTTTATTTCTATAAAAAGTCCAATATAATTTGTATCAAATGAAAGATTACTCCATAAGCTTTCTATGAGTGCCTCGGAAATAAAAATGAATTAAATAGATGTATTGATTTTTTTGTTTTTTTTTTTTAGTCTGAAAATAACACTCTCGAATTGGTAAGAAAAACACGGCCTACCCTCCAAACTTTATTTCGTAATATATTTTGATAATTTTGGATTGAAATAAAAGTGTGATTAATACGATTTATGATATATAATTATATAATGCCTCAAAATAAAAAGGAATTAAATCAAAATGAATTAACTTTTCGTTAAAAAGTTTATCATGTTACTTTCTGTAAAATAGAGAAAATAAGAATCCTTAAAGAACGCTCAAAACGACAAAATTGAGAATGTTGCAGGCCGGTTTGATTGAGCCTGCTCATGGACGGTAATGGAAAGAGCAAGTTATCGTCCACGCCCCCTAGCACCGGCTTAAGCAAAATTCAACATGAACTGGTACAATTTTGAATTTTGTAACATCCGCAGATGTGTCAATAGGGTGATAATCATGGAACCTTCAATGTGACACGTAAGTGCCATACCATGAAAAACGGCATATGATCCCCAAGTAAAAAAAAACAAAACACACTCTGAAATTCAGTAAGAGAAACATGGCGCCCCCTACTTTTTTTATTTCTTGGTCAATTTTGATAATTTTAGAATATGATAAACAAGATCATCAAGGAAAGGCGGCGTTTGTAATTTTAGACTCAAGTAAAAAATTCTGGAAACAAAGTGATCCCTCGGAAGCATTAATGACAACAAAATTACATAAGAATTGCAGACTCGGTTTGATTGAGTCTGTACATGAGAGATAATGAATAAGTGCAACATCCCTCACGCCCGCTAGCACCGGATTGAGCGGTACTCAATTCTCAACACTTAATAGTGCTTAAGAATCCTTAATGAACTTTCTAGTGATGCCTTAAAAATGAAAATTAATTACGTATTAATTAGAAGTATTAAAAATTTTGTTTCTAACTTATCGTTGTTTTTTTTTTCTCTTAAATCCACACTCATATATTCGGAAAAAAATAACGTCGCTTCCTTTAGATACTTTATTCAAAAAAGAAAATAAATATGAAGTTAAGACCATAAGTTTTGAACAAGTATATCAAAAATCTGGAAACAAGGTGATCCCTCGGAAGCATTAATCACAACAAAATTACTTAAGAATTGCAGATTCGGTTTGATTGAGTCTGCACATGAGGGATAATAAAAAGTGCAACATGCCTCACGCCCCCTAGCACCGGCTTGAATGGTACTCAATTCTCAACACTTAATAGCGCTGACATCAATGATCCCGAAAGACAAGAAAAATATAACAACACTGAAGTGAAGTACGGGGCAACTTTTTGCAGCTGCCTCACGGCACTTGAAACCTGCTGTTGTGAAGTATAAAAATCTGGAAACAAAGTGATCCCTCGGAAGCATTAATCACTACAAAATTACATAAGAATTGCAGACTCGGTTTGATTGAGTCTGTACATGAGGGATAATGAACAAATGCAAAAAGTTTTTATTCATACTACTGAAAATACCTTATTAAAGATTGTACATATGTGCTACGGATAAGTATTTTCTTGATTTCGGAAAGGAAATCTCGGTGGCCGCTTTAAAATATACTTGCATAGTTTTTGTTGAAAATGAAATTTGTGCCAATACATTTTTCAATGATACCAATAAGAATATTGGGTGGTTTTTTACATTATTAATAAAATTACTCCCTTGAAGTTGGTCATTGTTTCCCCTAAAAATTTCCCAATCGCCGATGTTTCTCAGGAATATATGATAAACAAGATCAACAAGGAAAGGCGGCGCTCAATGAACGCAACCCCACATGTCCCAGCAACAAGAACAAGTGGCAAGAAGCCAAGGCGGACCCAAAACAAAACACAGGACAGGGCACTAGGCAGAGCACGGACAGGCTAATCACTAAAATGATAAATAATTTGTAACTGATAAGAACACGATGTTAAAAATAAGGTAATGCATAAGTTATCTTTATCATAAATGGTTGCTACTGACAAAACTTTTGTAACAAATGTAACATATATATTTTATGAAAAATGCCGTATGTTGTCCTTCAGTTTTATTTAAAAATATGGGAGAGGCGCCGTTTTATACCTGTCCGCAATAGAAGTTCGTAAATACTCCGAGAGGGGCGGGGCGTTATGCTTGACTTAAAATCGTTTAACTTTGTGAATCTACTTTTGTCATTTTAAACATGTTACTGTGTTAACGTACTCTTGTAGTTATACAACTGGTTACACGTTTTCTTAAACTCTATTTTCCGTATTCGAGTCTTACGTTTCATTTGTATATTTCAGATCTATAAGTGTGCAAATTTAACATGCATATGTATTGCATGCAATGGAAGATACGAACTTGTAAATTTGTTGTCGTTTTAGATGTTAGGTCAGTTGTTACGATATATATGTAAACTTGTTATATAAAGGCGTAACCTTCAAATAAAAGATTGAATTAAGAGGTTTACAATAAAAATGGTAGGCATACAAGTTCGCATTTTCAAAAGTCATTTTAAAAAGGAACACTTTACATGTCTGGAATTTTGGCAACGAACGCCCTCCATAAAACAGCAGTTCAACTATTTGCCCAGTGAATGAGTTCGGAAATTTGAACTGAATTCCAATTTAGCTTTTAATAAGAATTAAAATGATAGCATTTCATGGCTTTAATGGGTATTGAACATTACAGTCACCTATTATTTATTGCTTTTAGACCATTTATTTTGTACATGTACACAATTAACTGCCGTTTGTTGTTGTTGTTGTTTTTGTCTAAGGTCGGTTTATACACTGTATCGATGAAGTGAGTCACGTGACCTGAAGAAGGTAAAAATTCGACAATTTTATGCATGAATTCTTATATAAAGAACAGACACTACAAAAAATGAATTATTAAAAAAATATTATTAAACTTAAACTTTAAAAAATAATTAATAGCACAGTTATACACATCAAAGTATTTGCTTTTCAACTGAAATTAAAATTAAACATTTTTTTTTACTTTATTAGAAGAGATTAAAGTGTAATAATAAGACAAATTCTGTCAATACCCAATATCCAGAACATAATAGCATAAAGTTTTGATGTTGGAGGTCCAGTAAAAGTTAAAAATAAACAATTTATCATGGTTACTTTTAAATAAGACCATTTTATCTTTTGAAAGAATCAGGTGATCAACAGCTATAAAAAGTTATCAACATTATCAAGATTTGTTAAATCTTGTTAAGGGCATTTCAAAGCAATATATTTTATTGACTACAAAGTACACAGGAAACTTGCAGCATCTGCAATATCTGTCAGTGTTTTTCCTGGACGACATTGTCTTGGGGGAAGTCTATATAAAAAAGAGTCATTATAAAAGTGAGGAGACTCAAACAGCATCATTTGTTTGAGGGGATAGAGTGCATGCCGAGACTCAAGTTGACTGCAGTAGTGCTAAATCTGTTTTTAACAGAAACCTTTCTTAGCTTTAACCCTAGACTTAATCTGAAATAGTTTTACATTTGGTTTTCAAATAAGTATTGTTCTTTATTTTCATCCGTCCTTTAACTACTTGTTCAAATAATACATTTTTGTACATGCATATATCATACCTTTGTTGAAATAATATATATATGTTTTACTTACACTTATGAAATTGAAACATGGATTAAGTAATCAACAAATTGTTGGCATTGGTATCTAAAAGTTAACTATCGACCCCTCCCTACTGTAGGCCTAATGTTTAAACGAAGATCATGAGAAAATTACCTCATAAGATTTTTTTCCCAAATATCTGGAAGCTATGTTGATAAACAAAAGTGAAAAAGTAATGGCAGCTCCCTTGTCAGAAAGTTTCAAACTTATTCTTTTTTAAGTACTTCGAATCAGATTTTTATGTCGTTTTAGATAAAGCTGGCTCTCTTCTGTCTTATCATAATCATTATTTTCTAAGGTATCACACATCAAGTTTATATACATGTACACATACTGTGTATGTATGTCTTAAACCATCTGGGTATTTCATTTTTAAAATATAAGCATTTTTTTTTAATTTGTCAATACTAATTAATAAAAATAACCACAAATTGTTGTTGTTTTCCATATTTGGTCAGTCGTTAAGATCTACATGTGAGCCGTGTCACGACAAAACCAACATAATGGGTTTGCGACCAGCATGCTGTTCGCCTACAAACCATATAACAAGTAGAGAAACTGATAGCGAACAGCATGGATCCTGATCAGACTGCGCGGATGCGCAGGCTGGTCTGGATCCATGCTGGTTGCAAACCCATTAAGTTGGTTTTGTCGTGACGCGGCTCATGTAAACTTGATATTTCTTCAATTAAAATATTGGATTAAGAGGCATATAATTTGCTGTGCACGAATACAATGCTGGTCACACACGTTCGCATTTTCAAAAGTAGTTTTCAAAAGGAACACTTTACATGTCTGGCATTTTGGCAACGAACGCCCTCCATACGGATGAAGGTCTGCGTGACCGCATGATCGCAACTTTTCTGCCTACTTCATACTTTTGTTACGATCAAATTCAGCAGCTATGATAAGACATGCAAATGCATGTATGTAGTCTTATCAGTTTCATGTTTGCGTGCTGCTCAAGTTTAATCTTTTTTTCCTTGCAGCCCATCACATTACCTTTTCTTTTTCAAGTATAGAAATTAAATATGCATTGTCCATATTGTCCTGTGATGATAATTTGGTCTTAACGGTACTTCGAAAAGTCCAATAAAGGGTAAGTCTGCATATTATTTGAGATTGAAAGTGTCAACAACTATATATAATTTAATTCTTAAAAAATGTGTACCATCGTATAGAAGCTCACTTGGTAAATCAACGTCACAGTAATTTTTGAAGATCCTGTAACACATTTTTTCATGGTTTAATTTCATAAATATGATGCTCAAATTAAAATTTGTCAATATTGTAAGTTCCAATGAGCATTATTTATAAAGATATTACCGAATTTAACATTTCATGTAAATAAAGGGAGGTAATTAGAATTTATTTCTATAAGTCAAATTTTCCAATAAGAAATGAATGCATATAATTTATTGATTAAATATGATGTGCAGAAATATTTGCAGTACACATTTTACATATTCTTCGATATTTAGAAATTGTTTTATTTGCATAATTATATACATATATATTTTTTGCAAGAGTGGTATACACATAGTAACAACATCAATCACAAAACATACAGGATCTTTAATGACTTATACGTTTGAACCCTTCGCTCTGCCATGTTACTTTGATGTTGTTGTTGTTGTTTTTCTCCCTTTTTCACTTTGTCTTTCTTTTGTATAATCATTTGAATATACATGTACATTTGTATTTGGTTCTTATAAATTTCTTTTTCTATTTAATGTTTCTTTTTTATTTCATTTTTGTTCCACTCTTTAGAAACTAACTACATTTCAAGTGATTTTTAAATTTTTATTTAACAATTTAAAGATCAAACAATTTTAAACACACTACGATTACAAAATATTAATACAGTGTGTAATTTGAATATATGTACCAATATATAACACACTTCATTTCATTATATTTCTTACATTTCTGATAATGCTTTTTTTCCTGACGTTTTCTCCAAACTTAATACAACTGCATATCAACCTGTGTACAAAAATATTCTATCTCATGCATTTGTAAGTATTTTAAAAAAAAACTGGTCAAATAAGAAAAAGATACATAAAACACTCAAATGTAATGGTACCTAACTATGATACCAGCATCTAAATGCATGAAATAACACTGACACGGACGCTCTGCCTGCTGCGCTATCAAAGCAAATTATGACGTTTTTTTCTTTGTGCTTCAGTCTGCTTTACCTATTTTTATTGTGAACATGGGCTTAAGTTATCGTCCTTGGAAGTACGTCAGCAAAAAATGCCCCCAGGTTAATATGTGAAAACAACGTGTGAAATTTATCACCAATATTTAATGCATATAAAACGTATTTGAAACGTTGGTGTTTTGCAAAATTAAGATAATTCTGTTATATAAATAGAATAAAAAGTAGAAAAAACTTTAAAATCAAAATTTTTCAAGAAGTTATATATTATCTTTTTAAAGTTTCATTGCGGACTTAAAAAGACGTAAACTGACAACCCGCTTGGTTTGCATTACTGTTGTTGTATATAAACCAATTCAAGACATATCTGTGAAATTTAGCCTCCTTATCAAAAACATAAGGCAAAGGCATTTTTTAAGTCTGCCCTTTAATAAAAGGGCGAACAACTCTTTGTCCCTTTCTCGTAAGAGAAGGGGAATCCTGTGATGCGTGTTTGTGGTCGCACGGTCACTTTCCTTGAAACATATCCTCGATGCATGTATGTGGTCGCATGGTCGAAAATCTCTAATAATGACAACGTTAACAAAGGCGTTTTGGTCCAAATATTAAAAGCCTAATTAGAGGAAATTAAATGACTAAATATAAATTAAGAAAGTTTTTTAAACTCATGCAAAGTTCTATTGAACCCTTATGCCATTTTCAATGTTATCGAGGGAGGTCACTCTTACCGACTCTATGTTTTGTAGCGCAAAAGAAACATCCCTTTGGAACTCTTACCCCATTTGCAATTACTCTTATCAACTCTTTATTTTTGAGCGCAACAGTTACCTCCCTTTGAACCATTACACCATTTGTTCTGTTATCAGGGGATGTCATTCTTAACTGACTCTTTTTTAACACAACAGTAACCTCCCTTTAGAACTCTTGCGTCATTTGCAATGTTTCAAGGCAGGTCACACTAAACGACCCTTTTTAGAGCCCAACAGTTACATCTTTTTAATCCTCACGCCATTTGCAATGTGTTCAGGGGAGGTCATTCTAACTGACTCTTTTGAGCGCAATTGTTACCTATCTTTATAACCTTTACACCAATTGCAATGTTATCAGGGGAGATCACTGTAATCAACTCTTTTATTTGAACGCAACAATTACCTCCCTTTAAACCCTTACGCCATTTGCAATCTTATAAGGGGAGGTCACTCTTATCAACTCTTTATTTTTGAGCGCAACAGTTACCTCCCTTTGAACATTACGCCATTTGCAATATTTTCAGGGGAGGTCATTCTAACTGACTCTTTTTTGAGCGCATCAGTTACGTCTCTTTTGAACCTTTACACCATTTGCAATGTTATCAGGGGAAGTCACTTTAATCATTTTTTTTACGCAACAGTTACCTCCTTTTGATTCCTAACGCCATTTGCAATATTTTCAGGGGAGGTCACTCTAATCAACTCTTTTTTTAGAGCGCAACAGTTTCCGCCCTTTGAACCCTTACGCCATTTGTAATCTTATCAGGGGAGGTAACTATTATCAACACTTTTTTGTAGGGCAACAGTTACCTCCCTTTGAGCGCTGACGCCATTTCTTTAGTCACTCTAACCAACTCGATTTGTAGCGCAACAGTCACCTTCCTGTGGAACCCTTACTCATTTCCAATATCAGGGGAAGTCACTGTAACTGACTTTTTTTAGCGCAACAGTGACCTCCCTTTTAAATCCTTACGTCATTTGCAACGTTTTCAGGGCTTGTCACTCTAACCGACTCGATTTGTAGCGCAACAATCACCTTCCTGTGGAACTCTAACCAATTTGCAATGTTATCAGGGAAGTCGCTCTAACCGACTCGATTTGTAGCGCAACAGTCACCTTTCTGTGAAACCCTTACCAATTTGCAATAATATCAGGGAAGTCACTGTAACTGACTTTATTTTGAGCGCTACAGTAAACTCCCTCTGTTATAACCTTACGCCATTTGCAACTTTTTAGGGGAGGTCAATCTAACCGACTCAATTTGTAGGGCAACAGTAACCTCCCTTTTGAACTTTTACCCCATTTGCAATGCCATCAGGAGAAGTCACTCTAACCGACTCTATTTTGAGCGCAATTGTAACATACCTTTTTATTTGTAATTTTAAAATAACAATCTGAAATCTCGGAATTGTAAAATAAGTAAAATAACATAAAAGATACCGCGTCTATTTTTTATTGATCTTAAGGAGTCTGGAAACGAAATATCTACATTCATAAGCTTTTTGATTATCAAGTTAAAGATATACTATGCTCAAATTTTATATTAGAATTTTTTTATAATTGCTACAAAGTCTCTTTGTATATATAAAATAAACACGTTTTGACTTGATGTCATGTCAACTTTACTTGCCCCGTAATAGGGAACGCAGCTTCTCATACATAGTTTATTAATTCTTTTATTCAAATTAGACATATTCAATAAAAATTTCATTGTTTTCAATAAATTTCTGGGATTAAAATATTTGACTCAAGGATTACCTAACTACATCTTTAAATTCCAGATCTACTTAAGTTCGTTCTGTTTTACCATGCCTTCTCCTACACATAATAAGTTCTAAATGTCCATGTCTACTACAGATTATGTTACGCTGTTTTCACGATCGAGTTATAGATTTTGTCACACATTAGTGAAAATCACCACTTTCAACTTCGTCCCCTTTCCCATTTACTCATGCGCATGAAAATAACGAAAAACACACAAGACAACGAATGTATCTGGTATATACAAAGTTTATAATTTTCATGTATTTTAGTATATTTTACATATTTATGAAGTATTTATTTAATTGCTAACGATTGAATGGTTTGTTTATAATAAATGTTTGCCAAAATACTTTAGATTTACCTTTTGATTCTTTTTTTCGGATTTGAGGTTTCTTTCAAGGAGGTTCGTATCAACAAAACGTTGTCATTTATAAATTTTCAATTAAAATTTCACTTGGAACAAACTTCAATAACTTAAATGTTTCTTTTAGCTAAAAAGACATTCACAGTAATAGAAATAAAAGAATTACATGACGGTAAAAATGAACTGAGACGAAAAAAATTGAGAACGAAAT
Organism: Ruditapes philippinarum; assembly: GCF_026571515.1. Taxonomy (NCBI): domain Eukaryota; kingdom Metazoa; phylum Mollusca; class Bivalvia; order Venerida; family Veneridae; genus Ruditapes; species Ruditapes philippinarum. Next base: position 4,992 of record NW_026862105.1, on the reverse strand, counting down.
AATTGTTTTGTTTGTAGTTCTAATTTACTTTTTCTTACCTTTAAAGGATTTACTTCAGACTTAAGATTTTGTTTCTATTAAAATACATTGTATTTGCCAACATATGGATATGATTTTAAAATTTCAAAAATTAAAACGTAAAATTCAATACTAGACTCAACATCATATTTCTTATGATTCGTTTTCGATGTTTCTTAAGATACGATATGCAAATAAACCGTTTTAGTTCGGTCGAGTATCTTATTTAAAGCTACTTCTTGTTTATATATAAATATGTCAATTCGGACGTTTTGTCCGGGAATCATGGAATTGTGCCGTTTGCACGGAAATCACAAAATTTTGCTTTACGCATTTAATTAGAATGTGTCTGTATTGTGTATATTTTGTGGAAAGTATTTCTCTGTGTATATCATATGGTAATGCACGGATTAAATGAACCCCAAAAAACGCGCAAAATAACGGTACATGCAGGTTATGGTTATTTAAATTTTGTGATATTGGTTTTCGTTTCAACAGGCAACCAAAATAACGAATTAATTAAACTGGATTTTGACAACTGATGCACATGTGTTATAATAACGTAAATTTTTCAATTTTGCTATTTTATCTGTAATTACCATTTTATTTTAAGGAATGTATTTAATATGTCACATGTATAGCCTCTTCAGTGTTATAACGGAATAAATTATTTTCAAATCACTATAGTATATACATGTACATGTAATCTTTTTGTCGGATAAAGCCTAGTTGTTTAATATCTAACACGTATCTTTTGCCCGTAGTACGGCGGAAAGGGCCAAAACACCTACTGTTTTTGATTGTATGAAGAGAAAGTGTATGCGGAAAGATACCTATTGCCAGACAATCAACTTTCTTTTGACATTTTTCCCGCTTTACATGAACAACATATCACGTGATCACGTGATGATCTGACGTATGTTGTATTGAATAATCAACATGGTCAGGACGTAGACAATGGCGGTGCTAGTAAAGAAATTTATTATTGTGCTGATATATTTCTAACTGCTATTTGAATTCCCCTTTTTATCTGATGCCTGTCCATCAGTGTAAGCATGTGAGTTTTGTTTGAATTTAAGCCTTTAAATGAAATGCATTCAGGGTGGTTGATTTATTTTATCTTGGTGCGCGACGCTCCTGCGGATTTTGCACTTGCATATGCATATTAAAGTCCTGTAACGTTTCCAACCTACTAACTCAATTTGTTGATTTCTGCCAATATGCATACCTTGAACTTGTGTTTCCGGTTTCTCTTATGTGATTTCTGCTAAAATGTTTGTATTTGATGTTTGTGTTGTGTTTCTTGTTTATTTTGTGTGATTTCAGGTAAAATGTGATGAGGTATTTTACTGTTTTAGTTGTTTTTATAAGAAGGGGGCGGGCAAAATTGGTTAATTATGGTTTAAATGTAAAATGCGATTTTGGTCAGGTCAACGCGTCGTTTTTTCAATAGTCTCCAACCTATGTAAATTAATAATGTGTTTCTTGTTTATTTCATGTATTCTGCTAAAATGTAAAAATTATAAGTTTTTATTTAAAAGAAAACACAAGAGAAATTTAGATCTTGATAGAATATAATTAGGTAAACGGAGATCACATGTTTCACATTCATATAAATGATTCTTTTATCAAATACAAATAAGACAATTTGTTTCATCAAGAAACTCAATCGGAATGGCTTTGTCTATCCAAATGATAACACGATAATCATTACAGTAAGAATATATATAAGTCAAGCCAAACCCATGGCCATGAAAAACACAAACAAAAACAAAAAATCAACAAATACAAGTTCAGATACATACAAATCTACTAAGAGACTTTCATACCACCTCCTGAGTAGCATAACCTCCAAGACAGGTCATTACCAGCTTGCGAGACTGAGCCTTTCCTGAGAAACAGTGTGTCTCAGGCAAAGGCCTAAAGTACATATATCAACTAATACATGTATTTTAATATATAAACATCAAGTTCAATGCCATTAAACACCTCTGGAACTAGTATTTATAATAAAACAAATCCACTAAGAGGCATTCTTCTAACCTCCTTAGCAGAGAGTAATTTTCAATACTGCCATTGCCAGCTTGTAAGATCAAGTCCTTCTTGAGAAACCAAGTGCCTCAAGCAAAGACATAATGACACAAGAACATGACACGATCTTATGAATGTATATTCTAAAAAATTCAATAATCACAAAATACAGATTTCAATGTACAAGCCATTTAGCACTACAAATACTGACTCTTATAGTCAACATGCAACGCTCATCCAACACTTATTACTTTTAAGTTTGCAATGGTATTGATGAAAAATTCATTCAAACGCCTTGTACTTTCTAGGTTAAGATGTTAACCACCGTCTTTAATAGCATAATACTTACGAAGGGGCATGTTTCATTTATTAACCCTATATTACCAGTTGTAACAAAATCTATAGGGCGTGGGATGATAGCAGATACAATTATGCTGACGAACATTGGAAATCAAATCGTTAAAAAAATGAAATAATCTCATCTTCTGAACGAGGGCCAGTTACATCCTTAGTACCAACATGTAATAAGATATAAGCAGATCAAAGATCAACTTGACCTTGTGAAATTCGAAAACTTAACCTTGAAATATTTATTCCTGTAAAGGCTGTAATTTGAGTATCCCAAATTCCGGACACATGTTTGGAATGGGGTCTGAGACAATTGTACACTTTCGAAGTGGTGGATGAGTTACATGTTCTGAAAACATACTAAGAACATTTATCAAAGATTACATTTAGTTTATACAAATTTATTTAAGTTCGATTGTGTTGGAAGCCATAAGCTTATTGAAACACCCTCGAATCCGTTCCTGGAACCAACCAGTACTAAGCAATGAATGTAAAGTTTCTTGCTCAAGGAAAAAAAGGCTTGCCCCTGACAGGGTTTGAACCACGCGGTCAGCAATCCTTAGATTACTAGTCCGACGCGTTAACCACTCGGCCAAGCCGCCATTAATTTACACCAAACATAAAAAACATGATAAATATCCTTAATAATTTTACATTTATCTTCAATGTATAGTGAAATGTAACGTTTATAAAAGTCAGAATGCCAATCTCAAAGAATCTGAATTTCCTCTGAATGGATGTTATTCTTAAAAGCAAGATGAGCAAAACCACGCCTGAATGAATGAGAGCAATATAATGGTGAATGAAACATAAGATCATTTTAAACCTGAGGCAACTTATTTTGAAATAAGTAATAAGTTACCGGCTTACCATTAGGTAAAAGAAATAAAGCATCCGAAGATTTCCCAGGAACAATGAAAATAAAATCAAAAGGTCAAGGTTGTCTCTTATCTAAAAATGATTTGCGTAAAGCTTATAGACAAATCAGTATTTGTCCTAGCAACTACAATTTGGTGGCTTTTTTGTTGGATAAAAACATATTTTGTGATACTGTTCCCTTGGGCTTAGATTAGCTGCTCGGACATGTCAAAGGGTTACAAATGCAAAAGCTTTTATTATGTATAAAATTGATTTTTGTATTCTCAATTATCTTGATGACTTAGCAGGGGCTGAAACGAAATATAATGCTCATTTTGCATATGATTGTTTAGGACAAGTTCTAAATAAATGTGGTTTTATTGAATAAGTAGGATAATTGTACACCTTCAGAAGAAATGACTTTTTTTGGTGTTTTTTTAACTCAAGAATGGTTAATTAAAACAGATGCCACACTAAGAGAAATACAGTCTCTTACAGATAAATTAAATTTTGTGGCTTCTTGTGTGCGGCCAAGCAGGATTTTTATAAGTCGACTCATTAATTGGCTTAAAGAATTGTATAATTATCTTCCTCATGTTTATATTATTATTCCATCAGAAGTTAAAAAAGATACTCTTTGATGGCATAAATTTTTACAAGAGTGTCTATTTTGATATATGAAAATTGTTCAAAAGCTGATTCCATTTTTTCAAAGAATTTTAATTTCTTCTACGACGTGCATTATTATAATAATACATGTATAAATAATATTCTATTAGAACTTTAATTAAACATGTTTGAATTTTGCAAAGCATCTTAAGTAACAAGAAATTTTAGAAAATAACCGTTAGTTTATGCAACATAATCAAATAATGACATTACTCTTAAGACTCTACTTTAATCCATATCACGACTAATTAGACAATAATGATGTCATTCATCAAAACAATTCAAGTTAAATAGGACTTTAAGAAATGTTTATCATGCAACACCAACACTGCACCTCATCATTCATGTCAAGAGTAGACAAATCGGACATCGTTATAAACCTGAAGATTATCATATTTACAGAGCAAAAAACATCAACACAGTAGAGTGTCCTAAATGGAAATCAATATTTTCATTGGCCATAATCTATTTTTATAGGAAACAGGGAAAAATAAATAAAAATGATACAAATGATCTAGTTCATTGTAACACATTATGCTATCAAATCATAAGTAAATGATATAAGTACATTGTACACTTGGAAATTATCTAGATCCTCCTTTTAAGTTTAGAAGCGATCCACTTTCTTGCTGCCTTTTGATCATACGCAAATGGGCCGAGTCCCTGAAACACAACTAATCCGTCTTTTATTATGTACAAAGATTCTGGTGCTGCCGCATATTTGTTTGCTGCATTATCGTTCATATTATCAACAACAAGCGTGCACATTAATCCATTAGAAAGGAATACTTTAGCGGCTTCTATTCTCTCTTCTAAGGTCTAATGGTTAGCTATTTTATAATTGAACCCGGATATCGCCCAGCAGTCTTCTGCGTGCGCTTCATGGACATACACAGTTAAAAAAATCAACGTCTGAAGGGAAGTCATCAACAAGCCGATTAAAATGGCTCAATTTCGCCATTAACGGGGGTCAGGTACAGCTTCCAAAGTTTATGACCATTATCCTCTTCCCCGCTTTTGAAAGTCAAGTAAATTCAACGTCTTTTTGTCCATAGAAACTACCCCCCT